>NC_056726.1:19174151-19236651 GCF_019279795.1 Protopterus annectens | reverse complement strand
TATTTTTACTGTAACAGACATTCCAAAAAAACATCAGGTGGAGGTGTTTTGATAGGGATTAAAGATAGTTATGAGACCTGTGATTATTACATGTTCGATGACAACACCAATACTATAGACTGTAACTATGACAATAAAGACAGCCCTGTAACACAACAGTTGTTAGAGTGTAAGGACCACCAAAGTCAAGTGCAGAAGACCTTGAGGAATTCATACATTTCTTGCACGAAACACGGGAGGGAAGAATAATATTAGCTGAGGACTTAAATTTACCAGAAACAGACTGGAATAATGTTGATTCAACAACGTTGGTAAGGAAATTATTCGCAACGTATATTCAGGAACAAAAATTGCTTCAGATTGTAAAAAAAATCTTACCAGGGGACTGAACATACTAGACATTGTTTGTGTTCCTAAAAAAATACTGTTCAAGTTGTTTTACCACAGTTGATGTGTAGTGATCATGGGGTTATAAAGGTTAATTTGTTGCTAGATAATTTTGCCAAACTGAAATCTAAACTAGGACACAAAAGGTTAATTACAGATTATATGAAAGCAAAACAGTTACTGTGTAAAACTAACTGGATTGAGGTGTTCAGTGGAAAAACTGCAGATGGAATGTGGAAAGTTTTGAAAGAGAAGCTGAGTGGGAAATAAAATCAAAAAAGTTTTAACATCAGGATCCAGGCACACAACATCAGGGGGATACATTTCCATAAGAACAAGCTATCTGATTAAAGTGAGAGACAAAAAATATAAAAAAATGGAAGAGAGACGAACTACAACTTGAAAACTGAAATAAAGAAGCTGGATAAACGGATTAAGCATAGTATGAAACAAGATCAAAAAAAATTTGAAGAATTTATATAAAGATATTGAGCATAATAGGAAACCTTTTTAGAGATACACAAGACGTGGAAGGAGTAAAGACACAAATTGATAAACTGTGTGCAGATTCTAAAATTTGTTTTCAGACGCAACAGATTATAGATATATTTACAAAATCTTATGCAAAACAGTTTGGCTCTACAGAAGGGGTGATGAGTTGTCCCAGTGACATTCAGATAACCCCAGATACTGGAATCAAATTAGATTATATTGCAAAAGAAATGCATAAACTGGATACAAACAAAGCACAGGGAGGAGATGGAATTGGTAACAATGACCTGAGAACACTTCAGCAAGAACTTATGGTACCATTATATCTATTATTCACTAGGTCATATAAATATGGGGAGATTCCTCAAGATTGGAGACATGCGATTATTAAACCTGTCTTTAAGGGAAAGGGGAGTAGGACAAACCCAGAGTCATACAGACCCTTAAGTTTACTTTCATGATGTGGAAAAATAATGGAGAAGGTAATATTGGATAAGTTATTGTCAGAACTGGATAGGTTGGGACTTGAAACCATATATCAGCATGCATATGTTGAAAATGGGTCTATTACCACCTGTAACATGATGTTCTATAACGATATAATAGCTATGAATGAAAATTTGTGCTGTGATGCAATTTATATAGATTTAACTTCAGCATTTGACAGGGTCATACAAAAAACACTGATCAATAAATTAGTACAATTAGGTATTGATGTAATCTTGATAAGATGGATAGCTGCATGGCTTATAAATAGGACATGGTAAGTATCATACAGCAACTGGACAGGTGAAATCCTTGGTTACAGTCAGGGTGTCCCACAAGGCTCTGTCCTAGGCCCTTACTTGTTTAGATTGTATCTTTCAGACCTAACCTTTTCATCTGAGGTGTTCTACAGTCTATATGTAGGCTATCTGAAATTGGATAAACTGATTACATGTGTTGCAGATAAGGCATGTCTACAAAATAACTTGACTAAATTGACTATTTGGACACAGAAAAATATGCTAATAAATGCATCAAAAACTAAGTATGTGAGATTTGTGAGACATAAATTGAAAGGTGAATATTTAATACATCACACAGTTATTGAAACTGTACACTTATTTAAGGACCTGGGTATATGGGTAGATTCAGCTATGAGTTTAGAAAATCATATCAACTAGTTGGTTAATGATAGTTATAGAACCCATAGGTTGTATTAAAAGATTTATAAAGTCTAGGAAATCAAAAATAATGAAGTCATTGCTTGTTAGTTACATTAGACCCAAACTTGAGTATGGAATAACAATATGGAAACCTTGTAAGAAAACAAACATGAGTACACTGGAAGGAGTACAGAGGAAATCTATCAAGAGTATCCATGGATGTGAAAATTTAAGTTATTATGAAAGACTAAAATATCTGAACTTGTACAGTGTCACTTACAGATATTTAAGAGATCTTATTCAGGTATATAGTGCATTTAGAGACAACTACCTCAGGGAATGTTTGAGGTTTTCAAAAAGTACTAGAGTCATCAATCTAAGTAGAAGATTCTGTAGGAATGAGAATTGTTCCAATTGGTTCTTTGACAGAGTAGTGGATGCTTGGAACAGACTACCAAATTACATTAAAGGAAGTACTAGTTTAGATATTTTTAAGAACAGCCTGGACACTTATTATGGGAACAAGTGTTTTGGTATGTTGGCAAGCTAGAAGGGCATTAATTCCCATGCTTGAAATATTTGTATGTATGTATCTTTATCTTGATTATATATTTATTATTTATGTATGTAATTCCATTTGTTGACCCAGGATACTCTGAGCAAAACCAATTTTTAGTAGAGGCCCATAGAGAAAATCTGTATGGGGGGGTGGTGGTGGTGTGGGGGTATTGTGATTTGTGCAGCAAAGAAAAATCCTCTTCTGTTTGGATATTGTTACATGCAGGTATATATAAGGCTACTATACAAATTATTTCATGCTGGTTTGATTGTAAAAGTGATGTCAGTACTTTGGAATTGCCAAATTGTGGGGGGGTAAGAGTAGATAGTCAGATCAAAAGTGTTTTTATAGATGATGGCCACACACCCTTCCCTTATATTTTTTCTCTCAAGCCTAAGGATATTGTAAACAGGAGGCAGGATTTCTTCATCTTTTGTATATTGTCAGAGCCAAGTTTCAGTTACTGTTAAAGTCAGGGGAGTGTAATATATGCGTGGATGTCACAGTGCATACCCCCTAAAATGCAGATTTGAATTAAGAATCTTCCTTCTGCAGAACATTGTTAAATAGTTATAAATATGTACACTGTGTTTTAAAATTAAACTAACAAAAACTTGATGATAAAAAAGACAGTAAAATGCAATATGGCTTGGTGTAACTCGCCTATGAAGCAGGCACCTTTATCCACTATAGCAAAATGCGTGGAGCATATTACTTACAATGAGAAAAGTAGGTCCAGATTTGAGAGATTTTTGCTGCAGCCAAGTACACATGCATTCATGTGACTTTATACACATACAGACACACTCGCAAGCGCGCACATGTGCAGAGTAGGTGAATATGTAAGCAGCATATGTTGTACTCTGTTTTTTCAGCAGCAGAACTGAAAGTAGCTCTGCCTAAAGCTTCATTTGTGTGGCCTATTAAGCAGTCAACAGCTCATAATTCGGTGAAAGCTGCTTAACAGCTTTTGCAACCACATGCACGGAATAATGATCAAGATGCAGTGATGGTGTTAAAGCTGCGCAAAAGCTTTGACTGATGTATGAGAATCCCAGTGGGGTGTATGGAGCCATGCCCTCGTATAGCTTAGTAGAAAGGTCGGCGTGCTCTTGAAATAAAGGTGAAGGTTCTGAGTAAATATCTAAGTATTTGTACACATCAGCAGGGAAAAAGAGGATTACCCGATGGGTCTGACGTATGCAGAATGAAAGAGGAAGGGAATTTTTGATTTGTTCCAGAGCCTGTAGTGGTGATGGTTGTAGAGGTGTTAACAGGAAGTTTCTTTTTTTAAACCAGAGGCAGTGTTTCTGAAGTGAATGTTCTAATTCTTTACAATTAATTGCACTTTAAGAGGAATAGAAAATCAGTGTAAAACAGCAAATTACTTTTGTTTAGGTCTTTATGGAGCATTTACCAAAAATGGTACCACAGTATTGGAATAGTGGAGTACTGGCACAAAATCCCACAAGAACTTCAGTCAACAACCTCCCTCAAAGAATTTAGAAAATCACTGAAGAAATGCACAAAATAGTACATTCAGTGTCGCTGCTTAGACAGTCATGGCTAATGTACCTTGCACTAACTCTGTACTCTTGTAACTTTGCATCAACTCATCTACTCCACCTTCCAGTCGAGAACTCCTAGACCTCGTATGTACTTATTTCATCATTACCCTATTTCACTTCCCTGTCTATTATGCTACCTTCTTAACCCTACATTATTCTGTTTAACACTTTTTAGCACCATTTGGCTTTGGTTCTTTCACCCTTGCACCTAATATTTGCCACCCATTTCTATTACTCTGGTATCTCTGTCTGTTTTGTTACCCCTTATTAGGTTTCATCATTTAATTCTGTTTTACTATTATATTTTTACCTTTGCACCTACATTTAGTTTTTTTTCTGTTTATACACTGTCTACACCTGACTGACTTCTCTCATTCTTACTACCTCACACTTCTTTATCTCTTTCATTCCTATTGCACTCGCCTTCCTGTCTTCTCATCCCGCCCTAACCACCTTTGTAAATGTCTTTCTCCATATTTTAAGTGTTCTTATTCTGCCATGCTGTCTGTGCATTTCTACTGCATCATGCTATCATTATTTGTTTGCTTCTTATTGCACCATTGTATTGTGTTTGAAATTTGCGTTTGCATTGCTGCTTGCATTTTTTTTTTCATTTATGTTATTTATTTTACATTTATTGACTGGGTTAGTCCTTCTGAGCTGAATAGCCCGTTTTTAGTGGAGACCAGGGAGAAAAGCTCCATGAATTTACAATGGCATTGTATAAGAAAAATGAAATATGCAATTAGATTTTTCAATTTTTTTTGTAAGTAAAGTGAAATACAAAAAAATAACATTGACATTTTCAAGTTGGGAACTGTAAAAGCGTAGGGACTATTTACAGAGTTCTAGTTGATATTACACATAAGATATATGTGCAGGAACAGTAAGCAAGTATATCATACGATATTTTAAGTTGAAGTACAGTCAATGAGATGACCGTTAATGAAGGGCATAGAGTCAGTATATAATAAGAATATTTGTAGGACAGAGTACAGAAAACATAGTTAAGATGTGTAATAGAGCCTATACAGAGCAGAAATAAAACCAGTTCGTTGTATAATATTGTCTTACAATTGCCCACTAGTTAATTTCATCCCTGCAGAGGGTCTTTCGATCAGTGCATGTATTAGGTTAACAAGTGCAAAATAAATGTTTATAAAGAGAGAGAGAGAAAAGGACATAAAATAGGTCTTGAAGGAACACTAGAATGTGGTACAGAAGAGTCTGAAGGTGATTGATTTTTCTGAGTTGTGAGGTGCTGTAAAATTGTATGCTGGCAAATCCAGTTTTGAAAAGCTTTGAAAGGAGGACAGAATGCTTGAGAATATCAGTTGCCTTTTTTTAGCTCTACAGCTATAGCTACAGTAAATAGACCCTTGCTTTTGGTTGTATAGGTATAATTAGTAGCCTGGTAAGAGACATTTAGACTGCCCGAAATTGGGCTTTAAAAATCTACTTTTATTATATTACAAAAAAAAAATTAGTGCCTCAGCTTACCCTTCAACAGCTTCATTTCAAATAATCCAGTTGTATATTCTGTGTGTATAAAACATCCATGAGAACCATTAATAATGGCAACTAGTCCAATAGCTTTGCATTGTAAGGAGAAGCATAGTAATAATCATATAAAATTTCTGGGGTATTTTATTTATATTCGTCAGAATTTTAAGCTGCTAAATGTTTCCAATGCGTTACAAAAAAGGAAGTGTGATGCATTTTTATGTATGGTATGTTTCAATCCCAGGGTTTAAATAATGAACTGGTTATGAAGCATGTATTGTAGTCATTGTTTGTGTGTATATTTTCTAGGGTTATACATTTATTTTTCAGTGTTTATTGATTTTTGCAGTGTTTACAACTGAGTGTTCCTTTCATGTTTCAGGGTGGTCAGCTGTTTTAAAACAAATTTCTGATTAGTTTTCATATGTGTGCGTTCAGAGTATTTTAATTTAAACCATTAAAGGCTTAAGCCAGGACACTGGCTTTGTTTTTCATTTTGTAATACAATAAAAGTCAGTTCCACAAAGTGAAAGATGTATAGTACATATGTAACGTAAAGAGAAAAAGATTGAGTTCTGCCTTTGAAATAGGGGCAAGGGGTTTTGTGAATGTCAATGGCTATGATTAATAAGTGTGTAGTTGAGGACTTGTCCAGGATTTGAAATATAATTTAGAGAAAGAAATAAGGTATTTGGCCAGTCAGAGTTTGTTGTAGCACAATCTACTTCATTATACCACTATATGGGGTTATATGTTACAGTTGTTTCAGATTACTTAGACTTGAAGCAGCACTGGGAACAGGCAGCTTTGACCTCTTTGGTGGAATTTGTTAAAATGTTGGTAGAATTTGATAAAAGGAAAGTCGCACTGCTTGATAGTGAAATAAGTAAATATTTTCGATAAACCGATGGCAATACAAACTTTAGTGCTGCAATTAGAGAATGGCGTGGAGATTTTCTTTCAAGATGTCCAGCATTTGGAAGTACATTTTTTTTCCCCAAAAACATTAGAAATTACAATGGAATATGATTCTTTTTGAAGAGGATTGTTTTTCCCTTGGGAATGCCCCCAGATGGAACATCAGCATGTAAGGAAGATGCCAAGGGGACAGCAAGATTGTGGATCACAGCAAGGAAGTGGTGGTTTGTTTGTAGATGGTGTAACAAAGAATATTCTTTGCTACTAGAGATGAAGAGAGTTCTGAGAACCACACCACTTTAGGTATATCACCACAAACTTTCAAACTTGAAAAGAGATATTCATTGTGTTTCACTGTTGCAGTCATTACAATTGGTTTATCCTGCTGGCAGACTACCCGCAGTCGTCCTGAATTCCAAAGTCTAGGTCCGGCGTCAGTTGCTGTCGCCTCTTCCCTGACGTCAGTGTGCCAGGGGTATAAAAGATGCAGCTGACACCATTTTCTTCAGTCTTTCTTGCCGCGCGGTGCCCGAAGCAAAAGCAGTTCGCAAGTGCCGGTCGGCCGACTCCTGAGATTTTCGTGTTCCAATTTCAGATCCGAAGTCTTCATTAAAAGCTAAGTACCCCGTTGGGGAAACTTTTTTCTTGCTCCAGACTGATGTCAGAAAAAGTTAATAATTGTTTTTCTTGTGGGAAGCAAATGCCTCATAAGGACTTTCTTCCTACTGTATTCCTTGCCTAGGCCCTGACCATGACATTGTCGGTTCTGTGCTAGATTTAACCAACGCACTATTAAGCGTTTGTACGATTTTGCATTTCACTATTTTGGCAGAAGATTTAATTACACAATGTTGTCAGATAGCCATCCGACTACCGCAATTCATAAGAAACACAAAGAAAAAGAAAAGGACAAGCATCCGAGATCCAAAACGGACGATGAGGCTTCTTTTAAGCCAGTCGCCGGTTCTCAGTGAGGTGCTTTTGCAGCCCCTGACACCCACTACTTTAGAGCCGCAGGCCGTTACCGACTCCCACGTGGAGCAGACTAGGCCGCTGGAAACTCAAGGTATTGGAACCTCGGAAACTATTCTCTCAGATGGGTCCAGAGCTGCTGAGCAGGCATCGACTTCTGAGGGTGTTTTCAGGCCTACACAATTATATGTAAAAACGACTTCAGCTTCAAAGACTAAAGCACCTTTAAAGACAAAGAAACAAGTACAACAGCCCCATGGACAGGCCTCCATGCCTAAAAAAACAGATGCTCAAAATGACCGAAGACCTAATTACTTTGATCAAGGGTTCCCATCCCCCTCCTGATAAGAGGCCTAGGCAAGAGACCGAATATGAATCTTCATATCAGGTTTCCATTTCATCTTATTCGTCTTCTGATCAGGAATACTCTCTTCCTCCCCATGAGGATTCTGATGCTGAAGAATCTATCCCTTCAGCCTCTTCTCCTGAAGATTATTCTTTTGGGGAAACTCTGCATACCATAAGGGAGCATTTCCACTGGGAGAGCCAAGATTATTGAGAATCTAAGAAAAGGCTCAGAGACTTCCTTTTACTATCTCAACACAGGCTCCTTGCTATTCCACTTGTGTTAGACATTGTAGATGATGTTTTTTCAGAGTCCAGTCTGACTCCCGACCCCTTGCCTCCAGCTCCTGTTAAGCCAGACAGATACTACAGGGTTCCTGATTCACATAAATTTCTTTTTAAAAACCCTGCTGCTGACCCAGAAACTATCTCTCAGGGTCTCAAAGGAGTCAAGGCTTCCACTGCAAAAAACCCTACCCCCTCTGACAGTGATTTTAGGGCACTGGACAGATGGGGAAAAAAGATTTACACTTCTGCTACCTTGGCTATAAGGGCTTTAAATTGTCAGTTTCATATGCTTAAATATCAGCAATATATTATGTCACTGCTTAAACAGAAAATGTTGATAAATTCTGAATGTGCAGAAAACAAAGAAATGCAGGATTTATTGCATGCAGCTGAACAAGTTGGAAGGCATACTTTGCAATGTGGTTTTGATTCTCTGGAGGCCACCTGCAGGGCTGCTGTTATGGGTTCTGTCATCAGGAGGCATGCTTGGTTAAAGGAACAGAATCTGCCTGATCACGTTAAAGCAAAATTATTAGATGCTCCATTACAGCATGATACCTTGTTTGGTGTTAAAGCAAAAGAGGTGTTGAAGAAAATGAAGGACAAAGCGAAATCTATGCAGACAGTTAAGGATTTCTTACAGGTGCAGCCACCCAGATTTAGCAGACACTGGCCTACAAAGAATTGGTCCTTTCCAGTGTCAGACAGGCCACAAAGGGGCAGATACAGATGCCCTAGAGGCAGATCCCAGCCCCAAGGCACATGCAGGTCTAAACAATGGGGTGCTTCTACCTGCAAAAGCGGAGAAGACAAATCACAGCCATACAGGAAACGGTCCCAATGACTTCCCCCTGCCTGCGCCAAGCACTTATCTTCTGGCAGCACCTTTAGGGGGAAAATTAGCACTTTTTAATCAAAATTGGCACATAACCCAGGACAAATGGGTCTTGAACATAGTGTCACAAGGCTACAAGTTTCACTTTTATACCCTGCCAAGGGCACACGGTTTGCCAGACCTGCCAAAAAATCAATGGGCAGAGGCACAAAAGCAAGTTTCCTCCCTCATGGACATGAGGGCCATTCAGCAAGTACCAGAGCAAGAGCAGGAACAAGGATTTTACTCAAGACTGTTCTTGGTGCCCAGAAAGGACAAAGCCTGGAGACCAATACTGGACCTATCTATTCTAAACACATATCTGGATATTCCAAAATTTAAAATGTTGACTTGCAGCAGCTTCTGCCCATGCTGGGCAAGAAGGCTTGGCTTGTGACTTTAGACCTAACAGAGGCATACCTGCATGTCCCAATCAGACAGTCCTGCAGAAGATACCTCAAATTCATAGCTGGCTCAATGCACTACCAATTCTCTGCACTGCCCTTTGGCTTATCTACTGCGCCCAGGGTCTTCACAAAATGCCTGGCTCCAGTAATTGCATTCTGCAGACAAAGAGGAATACAAATATATCCTTACTTGGACGACTGCCTCATTCAAGCAGAGAACAAGGACATTCTACTACAGCATCTGGCGTTTGTAAAAAGATTACTAACATGCCTAGGGTACACAGTAAATGAAAAGAAATCAAACCTAGTACCCTCTCAAGAGATAATATTCCTGGGTGCAAGCTTAAATACAACTGCCCAGATGGCTGATCTCACGCCAGACAAACAAAGGCAACTGACTACTTATTTCAAACTGTTGGCAACAAAGGCCCAGTTATCTGCAAGAAAAATTCTGCAGGCTTTGGGCTTCATGGCATCCTGCATTCTGCTAATTCCATATACAAGACTGCATATGAGGAAACTTCATTGGTATCTAAAAAGTGTTTGGACTCGACATTGCCACAGCCTGGAAACAATAATTACCCTCATTCCCTGCCTGCAACAGGAGTTTCGATGGTGGGCAAAGGCCTGTCACCACAGCAAGGGACAGCCATTCACTTTACCCACAGCCAGGCAGACATTAACAACAGATGCATCAGATTATGCCTGGGGGGGCCCACATGGCAGGAAGATGTATTCAGGGCACATGGTCCGCAAGCCAAATGCATCTACATATCAATCAAAAAGAGATGCTAGCTGTTCAAAATGCCCTGACAGCCTTCAAGGATCAACTTCATCCGGGACAACTACTGATAAAGACGGACAATACCACAGTCATGTGGTACATAAACAAGCAGGGAGGCACTCATTCCTATCCCCTTTGTAGACTAGCCATGACTTTGTGTGCCACAGCATTGACTTACCAAGTACATCTGCAGGCACAATTCCTGCCAGGAAAGATAAATACTCTGGCAGACGAACTAAGCAGAAACCTCATGGATCCCCACGAGTGGAAATTGGATCCACAAGTCTTCAGCATGATGACAAGGAAATGGGGATGCCTGGACAAGCAAGCATGGAAAGTGGATGCTCTAGCTTTCAGCTGAAAAAACCTAACAGTATATGCCTTTCCTCCACTGCCCCTCCTCCCCAAGGTACTCCTAAAGGTCAGACAAGAGAAGCCAAAAATGATACTGATTGCCCCGGACTGGCCCCGCCAGCACTGGTACCCAATCCTAAGGAACCTGTCTCAATGCCCAGCCTGGACATTACCTCAAATTCCTCACTTACTGTCCCAACCACAACAATTAGATCCTGCACAGCCAACTCAAGACCTTAAATCTGGCAGCATGGTGGATAATGTAGTCATTCAAAACACCCCTCTTTCTAAAGCAGTGATGGATGTTATTTTGGAGGCCAGGAGGAGTAGTACCAGAAAATCTTATGCTGAAAAATGGAAGAGATTCTGTGCTTGGAACCAGGCACAAGGAATTGACACAATTGTACCAAATATTCCTCAGATTTTGCAATACTTAACTGAGATGCTGGACAAAGGCCTATCCTTTTCATCAATTAAGATTCATGCCTCTGCCACTTCAGCTCATTACAATAGAGCCACCTATTTTTTCTCATCCTTTACTAAGGCAGTACCTCAGAGGAGCCAAAAACTTAAGGCCTCCAAGGAGATCACCAATACCTGCATGGGACCTCAATTATGTTTTGGAAAAACTCACCCTGCCTCCTTTTGAGCCAGCCGCTACAGCTGATATAAAATTTTTATCTTGGAAAACAGCTCTGCTCCTAGCAATAACCTCTGCAAGATGAGTCTCAGAGCTACAGGCACTCATGGCTGTGGAACCTTTTATCATTTTTCATCCAGATAGGGTTTCTCTGAGGACAAACCCGACATTTATGCCTAAGGTAGTGTCCAGTGTGGCCCTTAACCAAACTATTCACTTGCCTACCTTTTATCCAAACCCACAGATTAAGGGTGAGAGACTTCTGCATTCTTTGGGCATACACAGACAGCTGCGCTTCTACTTGGACAGAATCAAAGCTTTCAGAAAGACTGGGCAATTACTAGTGGCATATGTTGCAGGACCACAAGGAAAGGCTATCTCAAAGCAGACTATTTCAAAGTGGATAGGCCACTGCATTCATTTCTGCTATTCACAACATGGCAAATCAGTGCCTAAGGCCATTAGGCCACATTCAAGCAGAGCAGCAGCCACTTCAGCAGCTTTCCTCTGAAGAGTACCAACCAAAGACATTTTAGAGGCTGCATCTTCGAGTTCAGTGCACACTTTTACAAAGCACTATCACTTACCACTCTACTCTAAATCCAGGGCAGGCTTTGCCACTGCAGTTCTGCAGGTCTTCATAGCCGCTCCTAATCCTATTTAGCTCCAGCCTCCCAACCTTAGCTTTGAAACTAGGAACGCTATACAGAAATGAGCAACTTCTCACCAAAGCAGCAAAGATTTCAATAGCAAATTTCCACCTTATCTCCACCCTACTTTATGGCTCTCCAATATATACCAACCTAAGGCAATGCAATCTAAACAAGCTAGAGACCTGCTACAACAAAATCGCCAAATTCGCCACAGGGGCATCCTACCATAGTCACCACTGTCTCTCACTTGCTGAACTGGGCTGGCTTGAATTCCCTCGCCTCCTTCAATGGTATCAACTCTCACTCACCCACAAACTAGTAAACCATCCATTAAATGTCCCATCCCTCCAGAATCTACTCCAACCCTATCGCACCACCAGACCACTAAGATCCAGCAACAAAAATCACTTGCAGATCACTAAAGCCAATAACTCTGCTGGGGAAGCACTATTCTCTTGCACCATAGCCAAGTTATGGAACTCCCTCCCACCCACAATTACCTCCATACCATCATGCACCCACTTCAAAACTTTACTAAAAGCACACCTAAAAACATGCTGGCTATGCCCTTGCAACTCCCACTCTAATATCACCCACCCCATCCAACCACTACCTTTCTTTCCACTCCACTAACTACCTTGATTATAGCAAGCTCAGATGCTCATAAGCCAGTACTTATTATACAGGAGGAACTTCTTCTTGTAACATTTGTTAATGTCTGTTATGTACTTCACAGATAAAGATTCTAGTTGTCTACTGATGTACTATGTTCTTCATCTGTAAATATGTTGTAAGTAATTGCTATGTAAATTGTTAATCGCTATGTAATCCAATGTAACTACTGTCTGTTTATTTTAACTGTGGAGCTTTTCTCCCTGGGCCTCCGCTGAAAATGGACCTACATCCAGTCGGACACTCCCAGTCAACAAATATAAATAAATAAATAAATAAAAATTGTAATGACTGCAACAGTGAAACACAATTAACATAGTACATTTGTGTACCTACCATAAATGTAGATGTTCGAGTGTATTCACTGTTGCAGTCCAGGTTACCCACCCACCATATCTTTGCTGGAACTTATCTGTACTTCTCTATTCTATACAACCTATGTGGTGTATTTGATTGTAGATGAAGGAATAATTGACTTTGGTGCATGCATGCTTTATTGACATATTTTTAGCCTACCCTTTTGGGGGCACCTGACATCTGGGGCAAGAAAAACTGAAGAAAATGGCGTTGGCTGCATCTTTTATACCCCTGGCGCACTGACATCAGGGAGGAGGCGACAGCAACCGACGCCAGACCTAGACTTTGGAATTCAGGCCAACTGCAGGTAGCCTGCCAGCAGGATAACCCAATTGTAATGACTGCAACAGTGAATACACTCGAACATTTACATTTATGGTAGGTACACAACTGTACTTTCCTGCAGCTGGTACCATTTTGAGAACCTTTTGACTTTGGGTACAATTGAAGAGGTGCCTTTGTCCCAAAGTGGGGGAAAAGGTTTTACTCCAGGATGTTTCTAGTACCCAACAAAGAGGTTACTTTGAGACCAAGTCTATACCTCTCTCATCTAAACACTTCTGAAGGTGCTTGCCATTAGAATGTTGTCCCTTCAGACTTTCGTTTCCTCTCTTGCTTCCTCAGGTTTATATGGTATCCCTGAATCTCCGGGATGCTTATCTCCATATCCTGATCCAGCCACTTTTCAGGAAGTTGTTATTGATGACAACATACTTCTCCATACATTCAGACATGGATTTGCACTCCTTTTACTTTCTGTCTCTGCCACAGTCTGACAGACTTCAGCAGAAGGTAAGAGCTAGTGCTGTCAGTTTATCATTTATGATAACTACCTCCGTGTTTACCTTTTCTTTTTGCTACTTATCCCGCATAATGCAGCTTTAGGTGAGAACTGCAGATGCTTTCTTTAACCCTAGTGACAGAGACAGAGTACAGATCTTAATGAATGCTTTCCTTCTGTCATTGTCCCCTCTGTTCCATTATTCCTACATAAAGTCACTCTCATTTTAACATTCTTAACATTTTCTTCTAGACATATTTGCCACTTTCATCTCTTCCTCCTGTCTTGCAGCTTTTCACTGTAATCCTATATTGTACTATTTCTGTATTATACCCTCTTCACCCATACCTTGTGAAAAAAAAAACTTCAGCTGCAGGCATATAGCCATGTCATCTTCCCTCCCTTCTTTTAACTGATATTCTGCAACATTTCCCACTTTTCCCTGTTCAGTTTAGTTCAGTATCCATGTTCCTGTTAAATACAGACCTATCCTCGGGCATTGATCACTTGTTCTCACCTTACATCGGTTTCTCCTGTAAGATACTTAATCTTTTCTTGCTATCTTTCATGCCCATGTCTCTACTACTAGCAGTCAGAACTTGCTGAACTGTATATTGGAACTTTCATTCCTAATACTTGTATCTTCTACTTTGTAACTCTTCAAAACCCCTCTTCATCTTTCATTTAAATTACTATAGAATCAGTAGTAAAACAAATACTACTGAAGCCTGGATTTCCATCCATAATCTGGATATTCTCACTATTACTGAAACATGACAAACAGGTGATCCGCTGTGGCGACCCCTAACTGGGAAAAGCCGAAAGAAGAAGAAGACTGAAACGTGGCAAAAAATGAGGGGGGGGGTCATTTTATATGAGTGTTATTTATTTTATGTATAGCTTGCCTTTGAAAAGACCATCTTTGATCCTAAAACTCTGTGTGGAATGGTTTTGCTAGTTAACCAAGATCGTTATGGTTTCCTGAATGGCACCCCTTCCAACATTTCAGATTCTGACCCTAAATGGCTAAGTAACTCTACTTATAATTGGTGGCAATGGAAAATAATACATTGTGTATTTATATTAACAAACCTAGTCTTCAGTCCATGACTACAATTTTATTACAGATGCACTAGTTCTTTGGATGTCTAAAAAAATGAAATTCGTCTTAGTAAGTAATTTGAATGTTAGTTGTTTGAACAGTGGAGCAGTACATTGTTACACGTTTCACTTGGCCTATCTCAACTGATTACAATTCCTTCTCTAAGAAGAATGATTCTCTCACAGGTCCTTTAGCATTCCAAACAAATGCTTCTCTGTTGTTTATAATCTGTATTCCATGACCACTGTTTCATTTTTACCACTTGGTTAATTCATTATTTGGTCGATTAATGTGAATGGGAAGTATTTTAAGTTTAGCCGCTGCTTCTCTTCCAAGAGTCATCATCACTGGAAAATGCCTTAGATGTGTTTCCAACTCATGGATCTAAAAACAGCCAATAAGGAGTTTTTCTTGTCCCAGAGGCTGAAACTTAAAAATGTTGCAACATAACAATCAAGTTAATTTTGGAACTGTTTCAAAGTTGTAGCCTTTCTTACCACTTGTGCTAGTCTGTTTTAAAGTTGTAATTGAATACCTCAATTGTAACAGTAAACCCTTATTTCTAATATTTTTGCAGTGTGATATAACCCAACAGTTAAATTTGCATGCTTCAAGAGTCACTGTTTCTAGACTTGTATGCCTGTGTTAAATCCTCTTTTTTTTACCACAGACTATCAAATACAGACTAGATTTCCGAAGTGCCCCAAACCCAAATTACACTTTCTTTTTTAATTGGGTTCATTGGTGGTTACTAGGCTACTGATTTGGTGAGGATTGTAAGAAAGCCTAGGCCAATATTTCCAGTGGGTGTAGTAACCTTGTAGTATTTCTTTGTGACTAACCCATTGATAGAAACATTACATGCTGCCCCTATCCATAAGGGACAGGGGTGCTTGATAGGGATTGCATTTCTACTCTCCCATCAATTTATCTAAATCACATTTGAATAAGGTCAGAGTAATGCATTGTGTAATGGGTAGAGAAATTTGGTTCTAGGGTCAAAATACTCTTCGACACATACTTATCCCTACAACATGTTGTATTTATCCTGTGGTTTTATGTTAATTTTTTTTTTGTTACCAGTACACTTGTGAAGATATAACACATCAGCTAGGACAGGGTCACTTGAGGCTCTGTAAGCCAAGCAGAAGATGTCCCTCAGTAATCTGTGACACTAAAAAATGAGACAGGGGATTTAAGGTGGTCTAACTAGTTCTTTTGAGCTAAGCCTTTGATTTTCTTAGTGGAAAAGCAATGAAGTCTCTCCAACTGCTTAAGCATCTGGTTAAGTACATAGTAGTGGGGACATTGTCAGTCTGAGTGATGAGTACATTGTTATGATCACTTCCTTTGTTCTGGATGACGCCCTTAGTTATAAGATGTGTGATGAAGAAGGACTTTCTAATAATTGTAGATACGTGGTGATTTAAGGTGGTTTCTGACAAATGGATTGATACGCGGGGGTTTCTTGCCAATGTGGTAAATGCAAGGAAGGTTTGTTTGTCAAAAGAGCCGGTTATGCATTTCTTGCCATTTAGTTTTAGACTGTGGTCCTGACACCAGGTATTTGTTTCTTTTAGGCCTTTGTGGAAAATCCAAGTGTTCTCTGGGGAATTTGTAATGGTTCAAGATGTTCTTCATACCACATTGCTGCAGTCCTAACACTTGGGTAATCCGCTGTCCCAGTCGGCCCGAATACCAAAGTATATGGCTGACGTCGGTCAAGGCGCATTAGTCTGACGTCAGGACGTCAGGGTACAAATGCGCATGACCGACGTCATATCCTCAGTCTTTTTTGCTGCATGGTCCGATGCAGAAGCAGTTTTGCGAGTGCAGGTTGGCGTTCTGAAATTTTCTGAAGTCGGAGTTTCAGACCGAATCAAAGTTGGCTAAGTACCCCGTTGGGGAATATTTTGGTTTTTTCTTGCCTCAGTATTTAACCGGATGTCAGAAAAAGTGAATAACTGTATTTCTTGTGGGAAACAGGTACCTCATAGGGATTACCATACCTTGTGTATACCTTGTTTAGGGCCTGAGCACGACGTTGTTGGATGTCGCTCTTGTGCTAGATTTAACAAACGCACTATAAAGAGAAGGTTAGACTGTGCCAGGTTAGTTTTTGGGAAGCGTAATTATAAAATGCCGTCGGATGCTCCGACGCCGCTTCGCCCAAAAAGCGCAAGGACAAAGCAGCAAAGCCTAGGTTGGAAGAACCGTCAGTCCCGGACGTCGGTTCTTTAGAAGGCTCAGTGGAGCCGGAGGTTCTGCCAGAAGTTTCTTTGGAGTCTCAGGGAGAGACTTTACTGTTACAAGATGTGTCTTCTCAGGAGGTAGGCCAGGCTGAAGGGGCTTCTCAGGTGGCTGTTCTCCCTCTCTTCCTAAGGTGGTTAGGCCCTCCACTTCTGTTTCCAAGGCTTCTTTGAGAGGCAGGCCAGGTTTATCTTCAGTGGGGTCTCTCCTAGTTCTTCAGGATCTTTGCCTAAGAAACATATGCTTAAAATGGCAGAAGATTTGATTACTATGATTAGAGGTTCTATGCCCCCTCCTGATAAGAGGCCTAGGGTGGAACCTGAGCTTGAGAGTTTTGAGCAGTGTTCGGAGGCTTCTGAGTCTTCGGCTGAAGACTTGCAGGAGTATCCTCCTTATTCTGATTCTGATGTGGATGATTCTACTCCTTGCTTCTCCTCCTGAGGATTTCTCTTTTCAGAGACTCTTCATTCCATGAGGGAGCATTTTAAATGGGAAGGCCAAGATTTCTCTGATTCCAGGAAGAGGCTTAGGGAATTTTGTTTTACCCCAGCATAGGCCTTTAGCTATACCTCCTGTTCTGGATGTGGTGGAAGATGTTTTTGCAGAGGCTTCCTGAACCCTGATTCTTTGCCTCCTGCCCCAGTTAAACCAGATAGGTATTATAGGGTGCCTGAAGCTCATAAGTATCTTTTAAGAGTCCTAGGGCAGACCCAGAAACTGTTTCTCAGGGGCCTAAAGGTGTTAAGGCTTCTGTTGTTAAAAATCCTGTTCCTCCTGATAAAGAGGCAAGGGCTTTGGATAGATGGGGAAAGAAGGTGTATACTTCTTCCACTTTAGCCATGAGGGCTTTGAATTGCCAGTTCCACATGTTAAAATATCAAAATTATCTCCTTTCACAATTGAAGTCTAAGGTGGATGCTCTGGCGGAAAGTATTGAGTGTAAAGAGTTGCAGGATTTAGTTCATGTGTCTGAACAGGTGGGTAAGCATTCCTTGCAATGTGGTTTTGATGCTGTGCAGGCCTCTTCGAGGGTGGCTGCCACTGGTTCTGTTCTTCGAGGCACGCCTGGCTAAGGGATCAGAATTTAGCTGAGCATGTTAAGACAAGGATTTTGGATGCTCCGTTACAGTCTGACGTGTTGTTTGGTTCGCCTGTGGAAGCTGTTTTAAAGAAAATGGAGGACAAGGCTAAGTCTATGCAGACTGTTAAAGATTTTTTGCAGGTTCAGCCTCCAAAGTTTAGTAGAAATTGGCCTACTAAGGGATGGACATATCCTGCTTATGATTCCCAGTCTAGGGGTAGGTCTAGACGTGGTAGGGGCAGAGCTCAAGGTTCTTTTAGGCCTAGAACAGGGAGTTCACCTGCTCAGTCTTCTGGTGAGGGCAGGGGTCAGTCCTTTCGTAAACAGACCCAATGACCTGCCTTTTCAGCTGCCAGTGCTTTCTCGTCTGGCAGCACCTTTGGGAGGAAGGCTGGCACTTTTCAAAGAAAATTGGACTTTAATTACCCAAGACAGATGGGTATTGGATATCATTCACCACGGTTACAGGTTTTATTTCCATACCTTGCCTCCTTTCAAAGGCATGCCAGACATTCCTCCTCTACAAAGAAAAGAGGCTCACAAGCAAATTTCACTGTTACTCCAAATAGGGGCCATTCAGCGGTTCCTGTGCCAGAAAGGGGCCTAGGATTTTATTCTCGCCTGTTCCTAGTACCAAAGAAGGGGAACACGTGGAGACCAATTTTGGATTTATCTATCCTCAACACTTATCTGGACATTCCCAAGTTCAAAATGTTGACGTTACAACAGCTTTTACCTCTGCTGGGCAAGGATCACTGGATGGTAACTTTAGATCTCAAGGAGGCTTACCTTCATGTACCTATCAGACTAAGTTGCAGGAAGTATCTGTGTTTTCGAGCTGGGAATTCCCATTATCAGTTCTCTGCATTGCCCTTTGGCTTATCTACTGCGCCCAGAGTATTCTCAAAGGTTCTGGCTCCAGTGATAGCTTACTTCAGGCTAAAAGGAATACAAATCTATCCTTACTTGGACGACTGCCTGATTCTGGCTCAAGAAAAGGAAGACCTTTACAGCATTTGGAATATGTGATAGCAGTGCTAAGATGCCTGGGGTATTCTGTGAGCGAAATAAAGTCCAGTCTAGTACCCTCTCAAGACATGTGCTTTCTGGGTGTGAGACTGAATACAGCAACCCAGATGGCCTTTTAACCCCGGACAAGCAAAAGAATCTTTCCCTTTACTTCCATCAACTATCTCTTCAGTCCGGGCTGACTGCAAGGACAGTCCTTCAAGCCTTAGGGTTCATGGCATCTTGTATTCTGGTGCTTCCCAATGCCAAACTGCATATGAGGAAGCTGCAATGGTATCTCAAAATGTATGGACACAGCACTGCCAGGATTTGGACACTGTCATTCAAATAATACCTTGCATTCAAAAGGAATTTTGTGGTGGGCTCAGGAATGTCACCTAAACAAGGGACTCTCTGTGACCCGGCCAGAGGCGAGTCAGATTCTAACGACAGATGCCTCAGACATAGCTTGGGAGCTCATCTGAATGGAAAGTGGATACAAGACAAGTGGCCTGCCAGACTACAGCATCTACATATCAACATGAAGGAGATGTTAGCAGTCCAGTTTGCATTAATGGCTTTCAAGGAGTTACTTCTTCCAGGGCAGGTGTTGATTCTAACAGACAACACAACTGTCATGTGGTACATCAACAAACAAGGGGGAACACATTCTTACCCTCTATGCAGGCAAGCAATGATTTTATGGGAGACTGCGCTCAGCTTGCAACTAACTCTTCAGGCAAGGTTTCTGCCGGAGCACAGAACTCCTTAGCAGATGTGTTAAGCAGACAAATCATGGATCCCCACGAGTGGAAACTGGATCTTCATGTATTTCGAAATTGACAGTGTCATGGGGAACTCCAGACATAGATCTGTTCGCTTCTCCACTAAACCACCAGCTGCCAAAGTTTTGCACAAAAGGTTTCATCACACAGCTTGGAAAGTGGATGCTCTTTCTTTCAGTTGGACAAATCTTCATGTGTATGCCTTTCCACCTCTGCCTCTTCTCCCAAAGGTACTCCTAAAGGTCAGACAAGACAAGCCAAGGATGATTTTAATAGCTCCAGATTGGCCTCGCAACACTGGTACCCATTACTGAGGAGTCTGGTAAGGAAGCCTCCATGGCCTTTACCTTTGATTCCACACCTATTGTCTCAGAGGGACGGTCATCTACTCAATGTCAAGCTTCACTCTCTTCATCTAACAGCCTGGCATATTCTGTTTTGAAACACAGCAGGTCTCAACTTCCTCAACAAGTTTTGAATGTGATTATGGAAGCCAGAAGACCTAGTACAAGGAAAGTGTACGCAGAAAAATGGAAGAGATTTTTATTTTGGAGTGCAGCAAAGAATTTGGAGGTTTCTGAGCCTAATTTGAGTGTGGCTCTTCAATATCTGACTGAGTTATTGGACAAAGGTTTGTCTTTCTCTTCCATTAAGATTCATGCTGCAGCAATTTCAGCTCACTATGATTGTGACCCACCATTGTTTTCTCTTCCTTTGTTCAAGCAATTTCTTAGAGGGGCAAAGAATATAAGACCCCCGTAGAGCTCCTACTCCTGCTTGGGATCTCAATTTTGTGTTGGAGAAACTTACTCTACAACCTTTTGAGCCTGCGGCTACTGCTGAGTTGAAATATTTGTCATGGAAGACTGCTTTTTTGTTGGCCATTACTTCTGCAAGAAGGGTTTCTGAATTGCAGGCCCTTATGGCGGTTGAGCCTTTTTTGATTTTCCATAAGGATAGGGTATCATTACGTACTAATCCTTCCTTTATGCCTAAGGTGGTTTCTAGTGTGGCTTTGAACCAAACTATTCATTTGCCTACTTTTTATGCAGATCCCCAAAATAAGGGGGAAAAGATTTTGCACACTTTAGATGTACACAGGCAGTTGCGTTATTATTTAAGCAGGACTAAGGATTTTAGGCAGTCTCAGCAGTTGTGTGTTTCTTTTGCTTTGAGTTCTCAGCGCAAGCCTGTGTCAAAACAAACTATTTCTAAGTGGGTTGGGTTTTGCATTGCATTTTGTTGTTCCCATCATGGCAAGGAGATTCCAGCTGGGATTAGGCCTCATTCCACTAGGGCTACTGCCACTTCAACAGCATTTCTAAGGGGGGTGGCTACTAAGGATATTTTGGAGGCAGCTACTTGGAGTTCAGTGCATACTTTCTCTAAGCATTACCACCTTCCTCTCTACTCTAAATCTAGGGCTGGTTTTGCCACGGCTATTTTGCAGGGCATGTTGACAGCTCCTGCTTCTTTATGATTTGCCAGCCTCCCTTACCTCTGCTTTGGGATTCTACCCAAGTGTTAGGACTGCAGCAATGTGGTATGAAGAACATAGTACAGTTTTGTACCTACCATAAATGTAGATGTTCAAGATCCACATTGCTGCAGTCCAATTTACCCTCCCTCCTTCCCCTCTGTGTTTAGGGGTGGTTGTGTGGGTGGGGTTATACTCTTGTAAATTTGTATATATTGTATATATCTATTTGGTGCAGGAGTGTTTGGTGTTTTTTGGTTTTGGCCTTATCTTTTTAGGGTCTTCTGACATCTGGGGCAAGAAAAGACTGAGGATATGACGTCGGTCATGCGCATTTGTACCCTGACGTCAGACTAATGCGCCTTGACCGACGTCAGCCATATACTTTGGTATTCGGGCCGACTGGGACAGCGGATTACCCAAGTGTTAGGACTGCAGCAATGTGGATCTTCGAACATCTACATTTATGGTAGGTACAAAACTGTACTTTTGCAGTCATCAGCAAACTTGGTCAAATGCTTGTAACACTGGCTTTGACCTTAGAGAAGAAAATGCCGAAAAGCATGGCCCTGGACAAAACTCAGAGGAACACCCCTGCTGACAAGAAGTTTTTGAAGAGGTGGAGTCACCTATCTGTATTTCCCAAGTTCTGTTTATGAACCAGTTTACAATGCATTGGATAACACAAGGGTTTATGTTCAATGGGATAAGTTCATTTATGTTGCCTGACTGTGGGATAGTGTCAAATGCTTTTGCAAAGTCAAAGTACGATTTGTGTACTGACTTGTACTTGTCCATTGCCTCCAAAACTTTCTTGAGAAAGTTGATCAGGTTAAGGAGGCAAGATGTACCCTTGACAAAGCCAGTCGATTCACTGTCTGTCCAATCCATAATGATTTTTCCATAACCTTACAAAAGAGGCTGGCAAGGCTTGTATAGGTGTATAATTTCAGTGATCTGCTGAGGGACCACGTCTTTGTAGGAGGGGGCGACAGCCGTTGTTCTCTATTCTTCTGGTATGAAGCCAGTTTTGAAGCTGTTATTAATTTAAGTAGTTCAGTCAAGTTGTGTTTAAGGCTGACCAGAAGGTGTACAGACCTACTGAACTAACATTCTTGGCCTAAGACAATGCCTTAAGGACTTATTCCTGAGCTAGTTGGGGGTGGGGGTGGGGGTGGGGGGACTGTTGCGTTTTTGAGTTTTGGGAGTAGTTGCAAAAGAAAAAAAAAGTTGAGGAAACAGCCTTTGCCATCATAGCATGTTATCAGTTTGTTTCATCCACAGGGTTGGTGACTCTGCTGTGGCCAAAGCTGGTTCCTCAGACCACTCATCTTTTTCCCCGATCCCTGTGGTGTAGCATCTACAGTGGTGATGAACTGGAGGTTAGCCTCTTCCTCTGCAGCTGTTGGAGTTCCCTCAGTGGGCAAGGGAGAGCCACGTCTTGGGAGAAGGGGCAGAGAAGTCTTCTTTGTGTTATCAGAATGTTGTGCGTATGTGTGTGTGTATGTATATGCATGTATGTATGTATGTATGTATAATATATCAATGGAAACTAAACATGTATCTGGTCTTGCATTAGTTTATTAGGTCTGGATTAGGGTCTAATTTATTGATCCTTTTTATAAGATGGTTTCTGGTAAAAGCAAAAGGTATTCTTTTCTTGAAGAAATTCAAAATTCTGAATCTGGACAGGAAGATGAAGGGGGTAGATGCAGGGTTTTATTCTCAGATTTTCTGCTTCAGCCTCAGAGAAAAGTATGGTATTTGCTCCTCCCTGTGAAGGTTTCTTTTTATCTGAGATTATTTCCATAATGTGCCAGTGTTTTCAGTGGGAGAACACTCCTCCTCCAATTAATCATAAGAAATGTGCCTCCTATAATGGTGATGCTTTCTTAACTTTCTAATGTTATATTCCATTTATCAATGGAAACAATTAACCAATCCTCTGAATAACCTCTTACTCTTAATCTTTGTGTATTCTCATTTGCTACTACTTCTCAATATCCTCAGAGCACAAATTTTGCCTTGAGGAATTCACTATTATTGTAAATAGTAAATGTGGAGGATGTGCATTAATCAAAAACGTTTGCTGCAGTATATTTCTTAATCAAAGTGGACTGTATATTGATCTGCAACATTGTTGACATCTGCTCCAGTTTTTGAATCATCTGCAAACTTGCAACTCATTGGAAATAGGGCCACTTGACATAACGATAGTAAAAAGTGTAAGACCAAACATAGACCCCGGGGAAACTCCTAAGTTAAATAATTTGGCCTCTGAAATGGAGTTTCCACTTTTCACTCGATACCTTCTTTCACTGAACTACTTACCTAGCCATCTAATTAGGCACTTCTTTCACTTTCTTAATCAGTATGCTCATACTATCTTTATATGGTACAGTGTCAGTGGCCTTTGCCAAATCTAAGAAGTCACATCTACCAAAAGTCCTAAATCCAGTGCTTCCCAGACAGACTGAAAAATTAAGTAAGTTAATTTGACCTGAGTAAGCTGTCCTAAATCCATGCTGATGTATATCCATCATGGCTATTACAAATTAAATATGAAGGTATTAATTGTTGCCTCAAAGCATTTCCCAGTTGTCTATGTTGAAGTTGTAGATCTGTAGTTTGCTATAGATGTCTTATTTCCACCCCTAGGGTAGGTGCCACTAGTGCATCTTTCCAGATTTCTGGAACAGAGCCATGAGTGATAAGTAAACAAAATCTACTCCTGACATATAGGAAGACCCATTAATAATGTCAGGACTTGGTACTGAATCAATTGTTATAGCCCTGTGTGCCTCTGTCAACGTTATGTCCATTTTTATTGGGCATGAATATTGGATCTTTATATACTGCGTTGAAGTTAAATTCCCAGAGGCAATATTCCAGGTGTTGAATGTTTCCAAGAATGTTTTTACCAGAATATAAATGTTAGTCACCTGGTTATTGTAAACCATAATAATTATGTCATGCCTTTTCTTTTCTGCATTGTCTGATATGTATATAAAAAGCTTTCTTATTGGTGGTATGAATCGCCAGATTTTACTCTTATTTGCTTCTAGCTAGACGCATAGGTCTCTTAAATTGATTCTTAATCTTTCTGCATCTGTGCTTTTATGTGGAAAACTGGAATTCTTTTTACATGCCTTCCAGTATTTCTTTTTTTTTTCTTCTGAGTTTTTCAAGTGCTTTGACCACCAGGGGCAATCATATTTAGCTATTTTATGCTAACTGCAGTACAGTTTTCTATTAAATTGCTGATATTATAAAATATTTCCCAACTGTGTCAGCAAGACTTTTAGATTGTATGCCTTCCTTCCAGTTCCAAGAGTAATCAGCCCTGTAAAATATTTTGTTTTCTTCACACATACTCTTTGTTATACTACTTACAACACCCTGCAAAATACTAAAGTGATCACTGAAGCCGACCTACCAGGATCTGGAGATATTAAAAATAGAATTTAGGTATTTAGTGTAAGTATTTCTTCAGTGCAGGCATAGAATACTTTAGATCAAGATTTTAAAGGCGGTATGTTAGAAAGAGTGATTATGCTGAGTTGTATGGAGTCGGAGTTTGGAAGAATACAGGTAGATAGTCCAGGAGGAGTAGAGGTGTTTGGACAGTAAGAGAGTAGTATTTAAAGATTAGGAGAAGTGATCAGGCAGTGAGTGAGGTAAATGGGGAAACAGTGGCAAGACCATAGTATTTTTAGGTGAAATATCTTTTCCATGTTCCTGCTGATTGGCTCAGGAACTGGCATGTCCACTACTGAAGAAACTGCCTTTCACATTATTAATAAATTGTAGGATATGGTCAGTGGTTAAAAAGAAAAAAGAAATAAAAAATGTCTCCCTCTGCCCTGGAAAGGACTAGAGGTTGGCATAAAATACAAAAAGGTTCAAGCCGACGTTCTGGTGCTTTCGCGCTAGCCCATTTTTTTGCTCACACTACGATGGGAAAGATTACTTAGTTATACATATGCACACTGATGCATTAAGTTTATTAAACACTTTTAAAACACTTTGCAAAAATTAATGTCAGATTAATGGTGTGATGGTTGGCAGCTTTGCAGAACACCTACCCTGTTATATTGGTGTAATATTGGCAAGTTGCCATTCCCTAGGTTTACAGTATCATGCTGAAGAAAAGCATTAAAGAGGGCAAGTAAGTGGGATCACCAGAGAGTCCTTAATGGTATTAATAAAGTGAACAGACCGATTGCAGGGTGGTGATATCCTTACAGAATTATCTGTAGTACCAGGAAGAATATTTAGTTAAGACAAAAATCCACATTTTGGATTCAAGGATTTTATATTTATAAGTGATAGTACTTAACAGAATACTCACTGAAGACAGTAGCAAGCATCCTAATGCTGAGCTCTCCATTTCCAAAGTAGACCTGTCATAATATGAAGCAAATGGGCAAAATGTGGAACACTTATTAACAGCTTTAACTAAGAGTCTTGCAGCATGCTTAAAATGTGTTGCTTCACTGTTGATAAATTAATGTGATCCAATGTTAATTAACAAATGTATGTGTTAAAAATTCATAATGGATGTGTGAGACCCATTCAGGAACAGTGCACAACATGGAATTTTTAAGACTCAAAATGACAAATGTTCCCTATAAAGAAGTAGATTTGAGAGGTATGGACTGCTGGATGACTAATACCAATCTGTATCCAAGTTACTTGCACTAAACTCTTATTTGTAGTAACTCGTCTTACTGTCCTTCTTCATGACTAGCTTTTTTTCATATTTACCCCTCCAAGCCCTTTGCAAATTTTTGCAAGCTTCGTTAGAGCTTTTCTTAATTACTAATGCTCTGCGTGTCACATGGGCCCAATATTTTCTCCCTTTTTATTCTCACCGGGGAAGAACACTGTGCTTTCCTTCTCTAGTTTTTACAGAAAAAAAATTATTAAAGGCAGTGCTTAACTATCCAGATGTTCTTCATGTTTCACTGTTGCAGTCATCACATTTGGGTTTAAATGCCTGCAGGTAGCCCTCAACCAGCCTGAATACCAGAGTCTTCGGATTCCTACGTCGGATGCGGTCTCTTCTTCGATGACATCAGGTCGTCAAGGGTATAAAACATGCAACCGATGCCATTACATCAGTCTTTCTTGCTGTGCGGTGCCCGAAGCAGAAGCAGTTCGTAAGTGCCAGTCGGCCGACTCCCGAATTTTTTGTTTTAGAGTTTCAGACCCGAAGTCTTCAAAAAAGATAAGTACCCCGTTGGGGATCCTTTTTCTTGCTCCAACCGATGTCAGTAAAAGTTAACAATTGTCTAGCCTGTGGAAAGTAAATACCTCAAAGATTTTAATTCGTACTGCATCCCCTGTTTAGGCCTAAACCACGACGTCCCTCGCTGTCGGTTTTGTGCCTTGTTCAACCCCCGAACTATTTGTCGTCGGGCTATCTTTGCAGAAAATTATTTTCGTACTCGGTCTCAGTACTCCGAAATGGCTTCGTTAAGCCATCCAACTACCGATATTCCAAAAAAAGTAAGGATAAAGACAGAGACTGACTGTGTAGGCCCAAAACTGCCGACGACGCTGCCGTTAAGCTAGTCCGCTGGTACTCAGTGAGGCCCTTTCGCAGTCCCTGATACCCACTACTTCAGATTCGCAGGCCTCTACTGAGACCCATTCGGTATGCCGCGAGATGCTTCTTTGACTATGGAACCTGCGGATGTCTCTACCTTGGATGGGTTCGGAGATTCTCTGCAGGCACCGGCTTCTGGGGATGTATTCAGGCCTACAGACTTGCATTTTAAACTGACGCCATCTTCTTCATCCAGGCCTAAAACTCGCACCACGCCTAGAAAACCGACGTCCAAACCATCAGGCCCATATGCCTAAAAAAACAAACGCTTAGAATGGCTGAAGACCTTATTACTTTAATTAGGGGAAGTCAGCCTTCCCCCTCTAAGAGACCTAGAAGTGATTTTCCTTCTGATTCTTCTGATCAGGAATCTGATATTTCTGTTCCTTGTGATTACCAGGATTTGCCCTTATCTACCTATGAGGATTCTGATGCAGGGGATTCCATTCTCTTTGCTTCCCCTCCAGAAGAGTTTTCTTTTGGTGAAACCTTGCACACACTCTTGGGGAGCATTTCCACTGGGAAAGCCAGGATTACTCTGACTCCAAAAAGAGGCTTAGGGAATTCTTACTCCTTCCTCAACACAGGCCTTTAGCTATCCATCCTGTTCTGGACATTGTAGATGATGCTTTCTTGGAATCTAGCCTTTCCCCAGACACTTTACCTCCAGTTCCCAGAAAACCTGACAGGTATTACAGAGTACCTGACTCTCACAAGTTCCTCTTCAAGAATCCTACTACGGATCCAGAGACCATTTCCCCAAGGACCAAAAGGCATTAAGGCTACTGCTGCCAAAAATCCTACCCCTTCTGATAGAGATTCTAGTAAGAAGGCATACACTGATGCTGCTTTGGCCAGTAGGGCTTTAAATTGCAAGTTTCATATGTTAAAGTGCCAGCAGCATATTATGAGTGACTTAAACAGAAAATGATGTTGATTCCTGACTGTGCTGAACACAAAGAATTTCAGGATTTAATGCATTCTGCAGAACAAGTTGGTAAACATACTTTGCAATGTGGTTTTGACGCTTTATAAGCATCTTGCAGGGCTGCTGTCACTGGGTCTGTACTTAGAAGGCATGCTTGGCTTAAGGAGCAAAACTTGCCAGATCATGTTAAAGCTAAATTACTGGATGCTCCCTTAAACCAAGACCGCCTGTTTGACAACAAAGCAGAAGTCGTCCTCAAAAGGATGGAGGAAAAAGCTAAATCTATGCAAACTGCTAAAGATTTCCTACAAGTACAGCCTCCTAGATTTAGTAGGCATTGGCCGTCAAAGAATTGGTCCTTTCCAGTCTCTTCCAGGCCTTCTCAGTCCAAACACAGGAACAGCAGACCACCTAGATTACGGCCTCAGGCTGCTCACAGGCCTAAGCAGTGGGGGGCTCCCACTTCCAAAGTAGGGAGTAGTAAGCCACCATGCTACGGAAAAATGGCACAATGACTTAACCTTAACCCTTCCAAGCCCTGCTCAACTGCCTGCTCCCTTAGGAGGAAAGCTCGCCCTGCATGCAAAAAACTGGGAACTTGTTACCCAGGACAAATGGGTTTTGAATATAGTTTCCCAAGGATACAGATTCCACTTTCACACCCTACCAACCCCAAACAGTTGGCCAGACCTACCCCCAAATCAGTGGGCGGAGGCCCAACAGCAGGTTCTCTCTCTTCTAAGTATCAGGGCTATTCAACCTGTCCCAGCAGAGCAAAGGGGACAAGGTTTTTATTCAAGACTTTTCCTGGTACCCAGGAAGGACAGCTCCTGGTGTCCTATCCTGTACCTCACTATTCTAAACACCTTTCTGGTAATCCCAAAATTCAAAATGCTAACACTTCAACAGCTTCTTCATATGCTAGGCAAAGATGTCTGGTTGGCAACCTTAGACTTAAAGGATGCTTACCTGCACATTCCAATAAGGGAATCTTGCAGGAAATACCTACGCTTCAGGGCAGGCTGTATGCACTATCAGTTCTCTGCACTTCCCTTTGGATTATCTACTGCACCCAGGGTATTCACAAAGTGTCAAGCTCCAGCCATTACATTTTGCAGGCAGAGAAATATTCAAATATACCCATACTTGGACAACTGTCTGATTCAGGTTGAAAGCCAGGACTTGCTATTACAACATCTGGCATTCATAAAGAAACTTCTAACCTCACTGGGATACACCATAAACGAAATAAAATCTCACCTAGTACCCTGCGAACAGATTGCATTCCTGGGAGCAAGCTTGAATACAACTTCCCAGATGGCTTTCCTCACTCTGGAGAAACAAGTTTATTTGACAACCTACTTCAAACTATTGGCCACAAAACCCCAGCTATCTGCAAGGAAAATTCTGCAAGCCCTGGGGTTCATGGCCTCTTGCATTCTACTAATTCCATATGCAAGGCTGCATATGAGGAAACTACAATGGTATCTAAAAAGCCTATGGTGTCAACATTCTCAGGACCTGGAATCAATGGTTCCTATCATTCCTTGTATAAAGACAGAGTTCCTTTGGTGGGCAGAGGCCTGCTACCACAATAAGGGGCTCCCTTTCACTCTACTCCCTGCTGCCCAAACCCTAATATTCACATCAGACTATGCATGGGGGGCTGACTTGGCATGGCAGTGCATTCTGGGAAAATGGAACCCGAGACAGATGCTCCTGCATATCAACCAAAATGAAATGTTAGCTGTACAGAATTCCCTGACAGCCTTCAAAGACCGCATTCTTCCAGGACAACTATTGGTAAAGACAGACAACACCACAGTTATGTGGTACATAAACAAGCAGGGGGGAACCCACTCGTACTCTCTCTGCAGACTAGCCATGGCTCTGTGGAACACAGCCTTGAGCTACCAAGTGCAACTGCAAGCTCAATTCCTGCCAAGCAAGCAAATTCACTGGCAGATGACGTAAGCAGAAATCTCATGGACCCACACGAATGGAAACTGGAACCAAAAATATTCAACCTCTTGAGTAACAAATGGGGGACTCCAGAGGTAGACCTGTTTGCCACCCCTCAGAACTACCAGTTGGACAAATTCTGCACAAGGACTCCCCACAGTCAAGCTTGGAAAGTGGATTCCCTGTCCTTTACCTGGGAAAGCCCCTCAGTTTATGCCTTTCCCCCTCTGCCTCTCCTCTCAAAAGTTCTGCTAAAGATCAAACAGGACAAACAAAGGGCAATACTGATTGCACCAGACTGGCCATGCCAGCACTGGTACCCCCTCTTGCGCAGTATGACACTGCTGGAACCATGGCACCTGCCTCAAACACCCCAGATTCTGCACCCTCAGCTTCAAACTCTGAACCTTGCAGCCTGGCTAATTCTTTGAGCTCTCCAGTAGCATCCCTCAGTAAGCAGGTGCTAGATGTCATTTTGGAGGCAAGGAGGCCTAGTGCTAGAATGTCCAATGCTGAAAAGTGGAAAAAGATACTGTTCCTGGAACCAGACTCAGGGGGTGGGCACAATGGTGCCCAAGCTTACCTCATATTCTTCAGTACTTAACAGAAATGCTCCACAAGGGCCTATCCTTCTCATCAATTAAAATTCATACCTCTGCCATTTCAGCTCATTATAATACCGAGCCACCCCTCTTCTCTCATCCCCTGCTAAAAAATTCCTTATTGGGGCCAAAAATTTAAGACCCCCCAGGAGAGCCCCCACTCCAGCCTGGGACCTTAACTTTGTATTGGAAAAGCTCACCCCCCCCCCCACTTTGAGCCAGCTGCAACAGCAGAGTTGAAATTCCTTTCTTGGAAAACAGCCCTCCTTCTCTACTTTTGCAAGAAGTGTCTGAATTACAGGCCCTCATGGCAGTGGAACCCTTCATTATCTTCCATGCAGACAGGGTTTCCCTCGGGACCAGTCCTTTCTTTATGCCAAAGGTGGTGTCTAGTGTGGCCCTAGATCAGTCCATTAATTTGCCTACTTTTTTCCCTAATCCTCAAGACAAAGGGGAACGAATACTGCACTCTGGACATGCACAGGCAACTTGGATTTTATTTGGACAGGATTAAGCCTCTCAGAAAATCTGAATAGCTGCTAGTTGACTTTGCTGCAGGAGCAGAGGGGAAGGCCATTTTAAAGCAAACCATTTCCAAATGGATAGTGCATTGCATTCATTTCTGCTACAAGCACCATAGAAAACCTACCCCATAGGGGATAAGATCACATTCCACCAGGGCTGCATCTACCTTTGCAGCCTTTCTCAGAGGAGTCCCTACCAGGGACATCTAGAAGCTGCTACCTGGAGCTCCAAACATACCTTTACCAAGCATTACCACATGCCTATTTTTTCTAAATCCAGAGCTGGTTTTGCCACTGCAGTCTTGCAGGACTTAATAGCTGGCCCTAATGCCCTCTAACTTCCTCCTCCCTTCCTTGGCTTTGGGAATCTATCCAAATGAGATGACTGCAACAGGGAAACACAAAGAACATAGTACAGTTGTGTACACGTACCATAAATGTAGATGTTTGAGTGTATTCACTGTTACAGTCCTGGTTACCCTCCCTCCTACCCCTGACTTCTCTTGGCTCTACATTTCCTTCTTGTTTGGTATAGTCAAGTGTTCTGGTGTATTTACTTTTTGTTGGAGGTGTACCATAACATATAATTGCTTCCCATTGTGGGGGCACCTGACATCTGGGCAAGAAAAACTGATGTAATGGTGTTGGCTGCATGTTTTATATCCCTGACGACCTGACGTCATGGAAGAAGAGACCGCATCCGATGCAGGAATCCGAAGACCCTGGTATTCAGGCCGGCTGAGGGCTACAGGCAGATAACCCAAATGTGATGACTGCAACAGTGAATACACTTGAACATCTACATTTATGGTAAGTGTACACAACTGTATTTTTTTCCTCTAGGCTGCTTAGCAGACTCAGCCATACTGCAGTTTGCTTTTCATGCATTATCTGAATGTGTCTTAGAACCCTGAATGTGCAGCAGGCAACAGTCCCAGCAGGGTATGTGCGACATTTGTGAGGAACAGAATGGTTTCCGTACACAGTATGCTGACAAACAGCAGAACATCATCCCTGTGCACGTAGTGCAGTACATCCTACACAGCAATAGCCCTGCAATCTTCCTTTGCACTTGCCTGTGATCCAGATTTTGGAAGTATGCAGCTGGACTGTATCCCCACCCTCCAAGCTGAGTGATCTGACAGAGGAGTGGTTCCAGTGCATTATGCCCCAGTCATTAGCAGTCTCCCTCTGCACCTGCCTTTAATCCAGATATTTGAAGAAAGGGACAGGAGCCCCCCCCCCCCCCCCCCACTGCATGGCTGAATGATGGGATTCCATCTATGCCAAACAGCACAATTCCTGCAGATAGCTGTAGTTTGGACAGATTTGTCACAACACACAGTACACTGCATAGCCCTTGTGTTATGTGGCTTTTCAAGATTTAATATTTGGTTGGATTACAGTGTTCCCCAGTCTTCTGTTCTATCCCTGAATTTGCATTCCTACTTTCACTCTGTCCATCACATACTTTTGCTTTTTAAGTACACGTACTGGTCTTCTGGACAGCACAGCAATGCCTGGCTAAAAGAGACAGCACTTTCGCATTCCATTTCACTTTTGCTCTTATTTTGTCGTCTTTAAATCATCCTTTATGCTGCTGCAGTCACTGGGTGTTAACAGTACTGTATATGTGTAGATTGATTACTTCTTGCTGTCTATGGATGTGCTAAGCAGTTTGCAAGTGTTTTTGTTTATTCTGTCTTTCTTTATTACACAGTATTTCTCAGTTTTGCAGTGAGCTGCTGCCAATGAGGTAATGTTAGCATTTTATACCACTTTTATTGTCTGTACATAAGTTTAATTATGTTCTCCATTTGCATGAAGCCTATATTTCCTCACATGGTGTGCTGATACACAGCAGAACAACTTCCCTGTGAATTCAGGTAGTAATAATTGTGTTTATTAACAGACCTACATGTTTTACAAATCCACTGTAATGTATGTATAACCCATATCTGTATAAGTATATACCATGTCCCCCCAAGGTTTTTTGTATTAATATCTATGAAAACCGAAAACCGTAAGACAAGACAACAAAAAAGTGTAGTAGGTGAAGGTTGGGCCACAGAGACCATATCCATTTATATTGAAAAAAAGACTATATCCTTTAGTAAAAAAGATACCATCTATACTTAGATACACATCAACTTCTTGATACTTTAGATTTATTTCAAGCTAAAGTACAATCTACTAATTTTTTATTGGTAACGCTTGATGTAAACAGTCTTTTTACATCTATACCTAATGACTATGGCATTCAAGCGATGCAGGTGCTGTTAGGACAGAAACTCAACAAAAAGCAAGGCACGCACGGTGGACTGAGGTGCTCGGTCCAAACCAACACAGCACAAACCAAAAACGGACCAGCACTCAGTAGCAGAATAAAATCCAAATATTTAATTATTCAAAAGGTGACTAACAAGTAACCTTTTTACAATTACACAGACCGGTTTCGGCTAGTGTTGCCTTTTTCAATGTGAATTTTTGATAATACAAAACAATTACTAAGCAAAACATCTTGACATCCTGGTTCTGTTTTTATACCCTTCATTTAAAATGGTATACTCCTAAATTACTTTGGTGGATAATACTGCATTACATTTTGGAACAAGTACAAAATCAATGAATACATTCTAGATTGTCAACATAGACCTGAAATCCTTACAAATTCAGCCTATCTGTATGTCAATGCCAATTTTTAAGATTCTAATGGAGATGTTTGTTACCCAATATTATAACCAACAAACTTATAAGTGATTCCTTGGGCTCAATTCTACAAGTAAATTTTTAATTCAAATACATGGAGCCTAGTGGGACCAAAAAATAGTGGCAACAAAAAATCATATGAGGCAAAAACCTTAAGTGTTCAGTTATGTATCGATCTAATTCCCATATTTAATGGTGACCTAAACTGAAGCTGAAGACGATACCTATTGAACTTCTCTGTGGCCCACCCTACTGAGGCTACCACCAAAATTAATTTAGTTTGTTGTAAGTGCCATCATGTACTTTATATTCATTTAATCCTGGCTTAAAGAAAGCCCCAAGAATAGTAATCCATTTGTTTTCCATATTATTAAGTTTGGTATGCCAACCTATCTTGAAATTCCTGTGACATTGAATTTTATCTATAACAACAAACCTAAATGTTGCTCCTGTGTGTTGTTGGCTATGTTTGTATAAGGCGTTAGTGATTCTTCTATTTCTTATAGAACTTAAATGCTCACTGATCCTTATTCTGATGGGTCTAGAGGTCTGCCCAACATAAAACGCAGAACAACTGCATTGGGCCAAATAAATGACCCAATCAGAACTACAGTTTGCAAAGATGTTGATGTTAAAGACCTTGGGAGTGTTTTTGCTAGAGAATTCTTTGCTTTTGCAGATATACTGACATGCACTGCAATGTCCGCATGGATAGCAACCCACTAAGGCATCCCCAAAAAGAGTTGTTTGTAATTTGATTGCTGGTGTAAATCTTTTATAATGTGTTAGTTGGGATTGGATAGTGCGTCCCCTGCGGTACGAAAAAGCACAAGTGTCAGGGAGAATGTCATTGAGAAATGGATTTGATTGTAATATGTCCCAATATTTGCTAACAATTTGTCTGAACCAAGATGTGTTGTTACCATAAGTAGTGACTAGTCTGATAGCTTGTCTGTCATCAATAGCGTCATCCTTTGATCTATTGTATTGTAATAAGTCCAATCTACTACTATTTCCAATATTGCTGGCCATGTTATTGAGGTGTTCAAGATTATAACCTCTATCCACAAATCTGGCTGTTAGTTCCTGTTTTTGTGTGGAATATTCTGCCTCCGTGGAGCATATTCTTTTTAACCGCAAATATTGGGACTTAGGGATGTTGCTGATGATGTGGCGGGGGTGGGAACTGGTAGCATGAAGCAAAGTATTGTATTGTGGGAATTTCCTGTGTATTGATGTTGCTAAGGTGTGGTCAGGTAATCATTTAATGGCCACATCCAAAAACACAATTTCATGGTACCCAGTGTTAACTGTAAAATGTATATCAAATGGATTATCATTTAAATAATCAGTAAATTTGGACAATTCTTCCAAACCCCCACACCACACCAACCAGCAATCATCTAAGTACCTCTGCCATATGTCCATGTGCTCCATATAAATATTCCGCTGGCCATCATATATGAAGGTTTGTTCGTAATAACCCATAAACAAATCAGCATAAATGGGGGCAAAGGATGCCCCCATTGCTGTTCCTTTAATTTGCCAATATGGGTTGCCCTCAAAATAAAAGATGTTTTTTTGCAACACATTCCGTCAGCTTGATCAAAAAATTATTGAATCCAATGGAATACAACTTGGCTTGATTTAACCAATAAGACACTGCCACAATACCAGCTTTGTGTGGAATACTTGTATATAAGGATGATACATCTAATGTACATAACAGCCAGTCCTCTTCTAGTTGAGAATCTTCGATAATATTCAAAAATTGTGTTGTGTCCTGGATACGTGATCTGACCATAGTCAGCAGTGGCTTTAAGTATTCTGTCAAAAAGGCAGACAAAGGTTCAGTAAGGGATCCTCGACCTGAGACTATAGGCCTACCAGGTGGATTTAGTAGGTCTTTATGTATTTTGGGTATTAAATATAGGTATTGTGGCATGGGTTCAGATACCTTGAGTTGCATGGCTACTTGTTGGGTAATGATCTCTTCCTCTACAGCTAGATCAATAAATGAATCAATATCAGTTTTAAATTTCGGGGTGGGATCCACTACCATCTTAATGTAAAACTGAGTTTGAGATAACTGTTTAAGTGCCTCTGCCTTATATTTCGAATAATCCATGACCACAATACCCCCACCTTTGTCCGCTGAAGTAATAACTATATTTTTGTTTTGTTGCAATTGTGAAAGTGCTTCTCGTTCAGATGAATTGAGATTACTACCTCTACTTGTGAATTTTTGGGAAAAATGTAAATCCCTTAATACACATTCTTTGAATATTGAGACATACTTATCCATTGGTGGTACAAATTTAGATTTCCCAAACCTAAAACCAGTAGGTCTTTGAGAGCAAGATGCATCTGAAAAAAATAGCTTAAGGTTAAGTGTTCTACAAAAGCTATTAATGTCATCCACTAAAGAATGTTCAGGTACAGGTGATGTGGGTACAAAATTCAAGCCTTTATTTAGTACATTATATTTTTCATCTGTAAGTATGATAGAAGAGATATTTAATACATTATTCACTGTGTTGTTATTTGTTTCAGTAATGTTTGAAGACTGGTTGTACCCACGTCTGTGCCTGTGTTTCCTCCCTGCCCTATGCATATTGATCCTAAAGGGATGATTTGCTTCCCTTTTGCCACTGGGGACGCCTGGTTGGAAGACACCTCACCATCTGTAGTAGATGAAAAATCATCATCAGATGTAACATTGTGTGTTGTATCATGCTTTTTAAGAATAGGCCTGGGTCTTTTCTTACCCCTTGATGGTTTGAATGAACCCTCATTAAACCTGACACTTTTGTGTTACAAAAGGTTTCCCTTTTTCATAATCATTTAGATCTCTGTTAAACTTGTGTATTTTCCTTTTCTTGAGCTGTTCTTCAATATTCGTCAATTCTTTAGCTAATTCTGACAAATGCCCCTGATAGAACTCTGTGCTAGAATAGGTTTCAGCTTCCAAACAGGTGGTTTGTAAGTCTGAAATAAGAGTTTCAAAGGTTCTTTCATAGTATTTAGTAAGGCTATCGACAAAGAGCATAGATGCCTGATGTTGGGCGTTAGCCCAATCTTGTGTTAATTGGTTATCAATATTCGCCACTAAGGGCTGCAACTTTATACGAAGCCCTCTTGGTGTAGTGTCTTTAATTTTATAAGCTTTGAAAAGCTTCAAGTGCCATATATTGGTTCTGAGAGTTTTCATTTGTCTGCTAAGTGTGGAAAAATTTGAACCACATTTTTCCTTAGTGTTGGTTAAGACTTTATCTGTCATGGGGGATTGACTGTTGTTAAGTCCAAATGCGTCTAAATTATCCTTGTCTGCTGACAACCCCCTTAAAATATCATTTAAGTCCATAACTAGCACCAATGCTTGTTATAAACTTTGGGTATTAATTCGATTAAACTAACCAACCAAACAGGAATATTTAAATTTCTCCAAAAAGAAAATATTACAAAAAAATTTTTGTTTTAAAAATGGTTTTCTAATATGCCGTGTATGATAGTTCACCACCCCCCAATTCTCTAAATGTCCAAGTCCAATACTCAAGGTCAAGAGTGTCACTAATTTTGTTATTGGAACCCAATTGACCAGACCCAAGAAAAAATGTTTTGGTTTAGAGAGGTTAATGCTGGGCTGACAAAAAATTAAAGCAGTAAGACTTATTCTAATTGTATATGTCCATGTTCCATATTACATGGTCAAAAAATTCTGTTATCAAAAAGTTCCATGGTCAAAAAACTGGCTCCAGAGGCCTAAATAGTCAAGCTCCGTCACCAAAGGACACAGTGAAAATGTTATATTATGTTCATACTCTTACCATAAGTGGTGTATTTATGAGGAAAATTCCAAGTTATTATTTTATTTAGTAACCACCGTAAGAGTATACAATTGTCAACTATGAAAATTGTTTTATATATTCATATGCCCTTACAATAAGTGGATCTATTGTAAAAAAATAATCTTATATATATATAAATATATTTATTCTATTTTTATTTTTATGCCACCGCAAGGGTATATGATATTCAATTATATTGGTGTTGACCGACCCTAGGCCCAAGATTATGATGTTGACTATAATGGCCAGTCAACTCATATATATACACCATATTCTTATGGTGACAGAAAACTGTGCAAACCATAACACCTACTGGAACCAATCACTATAAATCCAAAAATAGAATAAATATCTGTCTCCAAGAATTAGATTGTTTCTACCCTTTATTTGACAGTCCAGCAATAACCACCAACGGTAATGTAAATTTTTAAAAAATATAATTTTTGGAAAAATAGATAAGGGGTACTTAATATTGTATTATCCAATAACAGCTAACTGTTATTTTAGGTCTAGATTATAATATCTGCCCTGTACCTAATATATAGATGAAGAAAATATTAACCAAATACCGAACCCCTATATTGCAATAATACACATCAGGCAACTATGAAACTCTGTCTGAAATGTTGATGTTGATAGAAACATATATAAAAATGTATATATGTTTGAAGTTCACTGTGATGTGAACACAAGCCCAAACTATGATAATAGAACTAATATACCTCCATGGCTAGTGTCATTCTATCCAAAATTACATCTTTATAAAACAATTCTGCATGAAACAGAAAATCAAAAAAATGAAACTTCTATCCCAAGGTCCTACTGGGGAAAAAATGTCAATTCTTATGCTTGTTAAAGTCCTGTTGATTCTAATAGAATGTAAGAAACCACAATCTAAACCTATTTAATGCCTTTCTTAAAGCATACCCTAATGTAATAGATAGGCAAGTATTGTTAGAAAATAGTTTTATAGTTTACTTGTCCCAACCATTGTCATGTATTCATCTTAACCATAGATAACTATTTAGAAAAATGTATCAAGGCAATTTGTATACCTATAACCAAAGGCCACCTGCGTGTGCCTATGCAAGAAAAATTGCCTTAATGTAACTATGTGGGGTAAGATATGTAGTTCCTATTCTAGTGTGTTTCAACAAACCACAGATAAATGTGTATTTATAAAATTGGCAAGCTCATATTTAAAGCTTAAATATTAAGCTTGTATACACATGTGATTATTGCAATTGTTGTCAAAAGATAGTAATTATTGCTTTATGTCCATAACCAGAAAATCAACACCACATACATCTAAGCCACAATTTAAAAGAAATAAACTTAATGGAAATAATTGTGGCCCTATTATCATCTACACAAGAACATATGAACTTTTGTTAGCCCAATGTAAATGATTACATATCAACTTTGGCCTAAAAATTATTGTTCATTATGCCACACATTTAAATAACAGCTGATTATAACCTGGATATGTTCATAAATAATTTGTTTTAACAATTACTTGATTGCCTTTAAGTGCTTCAGTACCTAATATTCATTATATGATCTACCAAAAACAATAACCAACAGTTAACTATATACCATATGTATGGTTTGTGTGAATACATTAGATTATAGCCCCAATTTACAATGGTAGCTAGGACAAGTCTAAAACACCAAAACATCGATCACCCATGTACTTCTAATAATGAAACGACAACCAAGTCCTAGTAACTTTGAATCTGTGGTCCAAAACACCAAGGAATACAAGCAGTTGAAACCAATTGGTATGGCGATCATATGCTATTAAATTGCAAACGGTTCCCCTTGTTTGCCAATGGTTTGTCGTTCATATAAATTCCCGCTGTATAAATGTCTGCATAAGTGTTCACTTAAAAAAGAAAAAAGAAAACACAGTACCAGCCTTAAATAAGGATATGTCTTTAAGTCAGTTAGTCCCAAGGAAATGGTTGGTCTACCCGGTTTCCTTTAGATAATGCACAAACACCAAAATCACGCCACAAGATTATTGTTGGCTTCTTATCTCCGTATGGCGGTAACACCCAGCCGTTAATCACAGTACCAAACAAAAGTCACGTAGTTAGCCACAAAATTGGTTTTTAATAACCTCCTTAGCTCCGTTTGGCCATATGCAAGAACCGTAGATAACAGTGTTTGATACAGTCATTAGACATACAGATAAACCCAAAAGCAATTAAAGTTGTTGAGTTCCAAGTAACTAACTAAACAAATGAATCGTGTAGGCCAAGAGCCCCGTTAGCGTTGTTGAGACAAAAACAGGCTCAAACTTTATCACTTGCCTAACGTAAATTGAAAAGTTCAATGTAAGGATTCTACCATGTACGTTGACTGAGAGTACAAATCCAATGTCCCAAACGCAGCAGTATGTCCAAAATATTGGTGAAGAATATAAACGAACCAGGATGAAGGCGAAATTCTGCTGCCAGGCATCCCCAGTGTGAAGACAGCAACTCAACAAAAAGCAAGGCACGCACGGTGGACTGAGGTGCTCGGTCCAAACCAACACAGCACAAACCAGAAAGGGACCAGCACTCAGTAGCAGAATAAAATCCAAATATTTAATTATTCAAAAGGTGACTAACAAGTAACCTTTTTACAATTACACAGATCGGTTTTGGCTAGTGTAGCCTTTTTCAATGTGAATTTTTGATAATACAAAACAATTACTAAGCAAAACATCTTGACATCCTGGTTCCGTTTTTATACCCTTCATTTAAAGTGGTATACTCCTAAATTACTTTGGTGGATTTAACTTTATCTAACAATATTTTGATGCATCAGAATAAGATATATTTGCAGAAATGGGGGGTTGCCATGGGCACCCCCTGTGCAAACACCTACGCTAATTTAGTAGTTTATTATTGGGAGAAAGAACATGTGTTTGGTAGTAAGTATCAACATCAGATACTACTATACAAGAGGTTTGTTGATGATATCCTATTATTTTGGTAGGGCACGGAAGATGAACTGAGGGATTTTGTTGATTTCTTAGAATCTACCACTGATTTTCTCAGATTTACCATGGAATTCTCCTCTTGCAAGATTAATTTTCTAGATATTACCATCACAAAGAAAGAGAGTGGGCTCTTATCCACTAATATCTATAGAAAAGAATGTTGGAAGAATACTTTGTTGAATTATAACAGCATGCATCCAAGACATATCTTTCCTAACATAGTGAAAAGCCAATTTATGAGGATTAATAGATTATGTAAGGAACCACATATATTGAAAAAAATCAATGTCTTAACTTTTTTATTTCTAGAAAAGGGATATAATAATGCAATGCTAGATGAAATTAAAGATCAAGTCTTCAATATATCACATAAAAATAAAAAGAGGAGAACATGGAAAAATTATAGAAATCATGATAGACATAGGCTTGTTCCTAAGACTGAAGAGAGAATATCTTTCATCACCAGATATACCAGTGATATTAGTAATATTACGAAAATTATATATAATAATTGGCATATTCTTACAGTTGACAATATGATATGCAGAATAGTAGGGAATAGACCTAGATTTATTTACAGGAATAGCAAAAGCCTCAAAAGAATGTTATGTATAGAGCGCATCAATAAAATACCTAGGGAGGTACAAAATCCTAGTACCTTGAGAAAATTAGGTACTACAGCATGTGGGAAATGCAAAATGTGTCCATTTATTACTAAAGAACAGGTTTTTGTGCATCCAAATTAACATTTTAGTCTAGAACCACATTTTCATGCATTGTGTGACAGTACCAATTTGATGTATTTAGCTGACTGCACTGAATGCTCAGCATTCTATGTAGGCCTAACAACAAGAAAGCTTAGGGATAGGATATATAATCACATATATGACATCAAGAAATGTGACCCTAAGAATGCGTTAGCGAAACATTGTTCTGCACACATAGGACACAAGTTTTGTTTTAGGGTTCTTCAGCTAGTTCAATCTAGTCAAAGAGGAGGAAACAAGATGCATCAACTTGAAAGGATAGAGTTAGAATGGATCTTCAGGATGAAGGCCCACCAGGAACCAGGTCTTAATCAATACATCACAATTAAACCTATTATAGAATTGAGGAAATTGAAATAAGTGAGCAAAGCTGGATAGATAGGCTTGATCACTCGGTTCATTGTTTGGCTATATATTTTTATTTTTATTAGTCATGCATTATGCACACATACTCATTTATACATTTGTACACATTTGCATATATTTTTCATTATATTTTAATATACACAATTTGCATTCAGCATCTTTATATTTCTACATTTATTAGATACACAATGCAGTTGAATACAATAATTTTTATATCATGATTCACATTTTTAAGTATAGGTTAGGTGTTAGTCAACTATACAGTTGTCTTTGCATGTTATTTTAATAGGTTTGTTTATAATATATTAAATATTTTGTTATTCGTTGCCTTAGATTTAAGTTTAATCTTAATGTGACTACATTAGATGCAATACCACATAAACAATGATAGGTAAGCCGCAACATGATTTAATATACAGGCACTATGACATTTACATAAATTTGTTTAAACATAAATTTGTTTAAACATAATAAGAGCATTATGGATGCATTGGTTGTTATGTAGTTGATTTGATACTACTGAAATCAAACAATAGTTCTAAACTTTTGATAGTTAATCAATTTCATTTGTTTTTTAAAATTATAGTTTCATGTTTTCATATATATTCTTTTGACTACATGCATAGTTTTGTTTAATAAGTTAGGAGATGTTCATCATTTCTGATGATTTATTTTATTTTATACTTGTGCTGCTTTTATAAGAAATGTGACATTTTTACTTGACTCTAACAGAGCATTTTTAATTAATGAGTGATGTATATTTTTTCAATTATGTAATTATGTGATTACTTAATGAGTATATAATTGAATCTTTCAGATTTCACTATATAAACATGAACTGGTAGTATAAGTTATTAGATCTGATGAAGCGTACGATGCAGGTACGCGAAAGCGCTCATCTATTTTATTCTTTGCACTTGGATTAAATATTTTTCTACTACAACTCGTGGCAGTCCGACTTGGTTTTTTGTATTAATATCTATAGTAATCCAGGCTTCCATGAAAAAATATTTGGCTCTGCTTACTGCTTCTTACTGCTTGCTCTTGCTGTGGGATTTGCTGGCTAGATTCTGCTAAAATTCAAAGTCTAGTTATATTTGCATTCACAGTCTGTCGCATACAGAAACTTGCAGAATATACACTGATGAGAGAATATACTTTGCAGCACCTGTCTTTAAGAGCAGTAACCAATAACTTTTATAATAAACCAAACTGGACAAACGTTGCAGCTTAAAAGTACTGTTCCAACTTTACTTCTCATATAGTACAGATGAGGTGAGAGATATAACATTTACCTCAGGACTTGTGTCCCTACCATACCTCTAACATAACTAGATTTAATACAGACTTTTTATACATATTTTAGTTAAACACACACCCTCTAGGTTTTGGAAAGATACTGCCTTGATGACGCAAATGCTAACACATCTGTTCTTGTGCAAATGCTGATAAGTAAACTGTCTTCAAGGAAATGCCTTGTGGATTAGAAAAGCACATTTTTAAACTTTCTTAGAAAAAAGCATGTCCTGTTGTCCAGTGAAAGCAGATTACATTCTTGCCACGTCTGTAAAAAGTCAGTTTTCTTGATGTGTGCGCAATACACTCATAAGCAAGTTCCTTATTTTTTTAAGTCACAGTCATTTAGTATGGTTGCTGATCACATATTACTAAACTCTGTTTCTGTATTTAAGCAAACTTTTTCTTTCAGCATATTTACAACAGAATTAATTTTAGCCTTAAATTCATAATATCTAACATTCCATGCTGCAGCTTTCCAAAACGTTACCCATACTTCCACTCAGGAGCCCTTGTGCACCAAACATTTACAAATTGGGAGCATTAGTTGTGGTGGTATCAGCAGTAAACTAGATCAAGGTCCACTCTGCCCAAACACAACATTGACATATGCACCCTAAATGAAACCTCACAATTAAACTACACGCCCTCTTAGACCTAATGATTGCTAATTAGAAATCACACATTACATTTAGTCCTTCTTTGTAACATAAGTGACCACTAAGTGCCATATCTTTCAAATATTCATTGAAAAATGTACCAGACTCCTTACCTTATCCAAATAAACATCACAGCCAGTTCAGAAAACATACGAAGTATTGTAAACAGAATAACCTGGGCTTTATTCTATCCCATCTGTAAGGTTAACAGTCTGGCTTCCTTCCTAATGACAGCCGTGCTTCGTGTCAGAAATCAGCTGTGCCCCTACAAACTTAAAGTGTACAAAGCATCACACCTTTAGTGAATAACATCTGAACTTCAGTACCTCCAGCAAAGAGAAGCACAGTCGTCCCAGGAACATAATACCTACCTAATACCTACTTAATTTGCCACAACCTTTAAAAAATGCACTAAGCCGTTTCCCTGCTCAACAGGGAAACATCCACTTTAACTCCAGAACTTTCTAGAAGGGAGAAAATAAATTAACTGTCTGAATTAATCTCATTTCAGAATATTTTCCACCTTAACACCCTCCAATTTTAGTAAATAATTAACCAATTTATTCACAGCCCATACACTAAATAACTCCCTCAAATCCCCACAAGTGGAAGAATGTGTATTGTTCATTTAACTAAAGGAAATTACAGGAAAACAGATACAACCTTACCAAACTGTGGCTTGCCAGGTTGTCGTGGTCTCCTTCCAGTTCCATATACTTCTTCCAGCACATTTGTTATATATTTAACCTTTTTCTATTTCAGTAGGCTTTCTGTAGCATACAGAAATGTACGTTTTTTACTACAGTCCCCAAATGTTACAAACCATCCAGCACTTCATACTTCTGACTTTCTCTGCGAAGCTTCACCTTAGCAAACCACTTGAAAAAAACAATATACACCAAGCTTACCTAATTTTTATTCTCTGAGTTCACCAGCATAGCTTCATAAAACACTAGTTGAACTGTATTGCTTATACTTTACAGTACAATACTCAAAGGTCAAATAGCAGATACCCTATTCGTTGATTTAGATAAAACTTTTGACTGTAACTACACACACACACACACACACACACACACACACACACACACACACACACACACACACACACACACACACACACATGTTCATAGGTTCATAGGTATGTACAAGGCTATTAGCCCTAGGGCCTATATAAGCCTAGCCAAAAAGGTACCCTGGCTTTCGCCACCCAAGAAAATTATTTTCCTGTGCCCCTGTCGAGCAAAGTCACAGACGTGATCCCTAGGGTGAATTTCCTATTTCCCATCCAATCATCAAGATTTTTCTTGAAGAATGCTAATGAGGAGCTCTATTTAACATGGGTAGTCTTTTCCAGAGTATGGGAAGTCTCCGGGACAGCAGTCTATCCCTCCAGCATGTTCTGTTTATTGTGGTGACCAGGTTTAGGTCCCTAGAGCGTGTAGCTCGGAGGGATTGGAATTCCTTTAAGTGGAGTAGCTTTGTATGTTAGGCAGAGATCGCCTCTGAGTAGGCGATATGCAACGGAGTAAAGCTGGAGTTTTTTGAGATGGTCTGTGTAGGGCATCTGTTTGAGGCCAGTAATCCTATTTGTGAGGTATTTCTGTGGCCTTTCCAGTTGTTGTAGATGTCTTGTGAGACGTACCAAAAAGGGGCATTGTACTCTATAATGGGTCTAATGAGTGATGAGTAGAGGGGAACAATGACCTCTTTTTTTCTGGATGAGAAACCTTTTGTGATGAGGTGAGCCACGTAGAAGGATTTTCTGACCACTGTGGCGATGTGATTATCAAAGGAGAGACTACTGTCCACCTGTGTCCCAAGGTCTCATAACATTTTTGGCGTTAAGTAGACTACCACTTATGTGGTAGTTCATGGGTACAGAGTTTTTAGCAAAGGGGATGACAGTACACTTTTTGGCATTGAGCTTCAGGCCATGGTTTTGACACCAGGCATCTCTCTCAGTGAGGCCTTTTTGTAGTATGTCCACATCGTTAGGAATTTCGATTATGGCTCCTAGTTTACATTCATCTGCAACCTTTGTTAGCCAAAGACCTTCTGTGTTAGCCTGTACTTCAGAGAAGTAGATACCAAACAGGAGAGGACCCAGGACGGAACCCTGTAGTACTCCACTTGTCACTGGTTTGAAGTCTGATTTGGAGTCTGCTACTTTCCACAGTATGGGTTTTGTCCGTGAGCCAGTTGGCAACCCATCTTGTGACATAGGGATTTATACCTAGTTTAGTGAGCTTATCTATAATTCCAGAGTGGGGGATGGTGTCGAAAGCCTTGGCGAGATCTAGATAAGCTGTGTGAACCACCTTACCCTCATCTATGGCTTTGGTGACTGCTTCAAAGAAGTCTATCAGGTGTAGGAGACATGATCTGCCTTTTACAAACCTGAACTGTGTAGGGTCCAGAGTTTGGAGATTACAAATGTCTTTGTTTATGAGTTCCATGGCCTTGCAGACCAGGCTCGTCAGAGTAATGGGACCGTAGTTCCCGGGGTCTGTCGTGGCTCCCCCTTTGTGGAGTGGGATAACCGTTGCAGTGCGCCATTTAGTGGGCACAAAGCCTGAGGTGAGGCTATGATTGAACATGGTACTTGGGTACATAGTTCATTCTGTAGTTCGTGTAGAACACAGCCTGGCATATTGTCAGGTCCCATGGATGTTGTGTTCTTGGCTTTGGAGAGTGTTTTTTTTACCTGTGCAGCCGTGATTACAGGAACTTTGCATTCTTCCGGTATAGAGATGGGCCCTCTAGGGGGTGGGGGTGGGGGGTAAAATTAGCACTGAACCTATCTGCCAGGATGTTGGCAATATCAGTTGGTTCTGTATATTTAGTGCCATTGTGCTGTAACTCAGAGCAGATCTGATTGTTGCCATTGAGATTCTTGACAAAGCTATAGAATGCTTTGTGGTTGTTTTTAGAGTCAGTGGCAATTCTGTTTTCATAACCATTTATTTAGTGATAGATTATGAATGTATATAAAGTTTAGTTAATATTTATAAGGAAAAGTTTTTATGTTTTTATGTTTTTATTGTTTTTATTTTTTTCTTGATGTTTTCTTAGTCAAACTGAATTTTGCTGCTATTGTGTTCATGTCTGTTTAAATAGAGTAATTAACAGTGTTGAAATGCTGGTCTAATTGATGGTTAGTCAATTAAAGTGCTTGTATTTAAGGGGTATGAATTGAGTGTTAAGATTGTCTGATGAAGTTGATCTAAACGAAAACGCAGTGTGGAGTGTTCTTGGCGTTTACGTCATTTTTGTACCTCATTAAACTTATCGAATTTTCGCCTGCAGCTTTATTTCCTTCAAGTGCTTTTGGTTTGGTTTTACTGTTTTCATAACCAACTTTGGAGGATTTTATGAGGGATCTCAGCTTTTTACTGAGGTTGACCAGGGAGTTCCTCCAGTCATGGGATTTTACAATTTTGCAACAGTTTCTTTCTTCTGTTGTAGAGTTTGTTTATGACCGAGAGGACCACCAGATTGGCTTCCTTTTTTTGGAGGATAGCATCTTGGTTTTATTAGGGATAGCATGATCCATGCCCTCGTGTAAGTGCTTGTAAAGTGCATTTGTGTAGGATTCAGCAGTCGTACCTGTATTGTCCATCTGCATGGGTGTCATGAAGTTTGCCACTTCTGTCTTAAGAAGTGTGAAGTTGGCTTTGGAGAGGTTTTTTTATGGTGGTTTACCTAATTGGGGTGGGGGCAGGATGTGGATGTCTAGGGTGATTAACTTGTGGTCGGATCTGACCAACGAGGAATTGACCTCTGGTGTGGAACACCAGTTGCCCATGTTGATAATGACCAAGTCTAGGATATTGCTGCCCATGGTGGGGGTGTGAATAAGTTGATCCAAGGCGATGGATTTTATGAATTCCAGAAAACGTTGAGCAAAAGAGTTTGTACATGAGTAGTTTTTCCAGTTAATGGTGGGGTAGTTTAAATCGCCCATTATTAGGGTGTTGGGTTGTACCCTAATACTTTCCAGTGTATCAAGAAATGAGAAGTGGGAATCCTGGGGTATGCTACGGGGTCTGTAGCAAGCTACAATTTGGATTGTGGTCTTGCCCAGAGTTAGTTGCACTTGGATAATCTCGGATGCATTATGCTGTGCAAGTAGCCTGGAGGTGTGGATATCCTTAATGAATATGGACACACCTCGCCTTTAGTGCTTTGTTCCGGGTTAGGTGGCCGAAAGGTGTGGTATGAATTATAGCCTGGTAACGCAGGGGTGCTCTCTGGAGCTTTGAACCAGGTCTCTGTCACTGCACAGATGTCTATGTTCTCCATTTTATGGAGTGCCTCGAGTGAGTGCATTTTGAGGTTTAGATTTCTAGCATTGAGTAGCATTACCCTCAGGTTTTGCTTGCTTGTACCTGTTACAGTGGTGAATTTGTCATTTGAACCTTGCCTAAAAAAAGGCAAGAGCCTTAGCCAGTATCTGGAATCCCAAGGGCGACAGGTGCAGGCCATTTCTGGCAAAGCATCATGGTCTGTTGATCATACCTTTCCAGGCAGACAAATACTGCCCTTAGAATGACACCAGAAGCTTAGCCAATTGTTGAAGTCAATCATTTTGTCCTTGTGGTATAATTCTGGGTGATGGCAAGATGCTACTCAGGGCTAGGGTCATACATGCCTGGGCTATAAGATTGGAGAGCTCCTCCATGTCTCTTTTCATGTAGTCCAGGGAGGTACGTCTCAGGTCATTCAAACCAACATGGACAATGACAGTGTCATATTTGTACTTGTTGTGGAGTGACCTGAGTGCGTGTGTTATGTGGCGGATCCTGGCACCTGACAGGCAGCTGACGATAACTTTCTCCTTGTTTAGGCTGGTGAGTGGAACATCAGTGTGCCTGACTATAGTCTCTCCTATGACTAGAGTGTTTGGTACATTATGCCTTATGGGCTGTGGTTGAATGGCACACTGAGTTTGTGGGCTATGTGCCATTTGGGTTGTGTTGGGGGGGTGGAGTTTGCTTTCCTTTCTGCTTTGGAGGTCCCTGATGCCTGGGCAGGTTTTTATTGAAGGCCTTCGCGAATGTAGGTGTGTGTTTTGTGTTTCTATGTGTGTGTTTTGGTGGTGTAGGTTTTGAGGGACTGTGATGAGTGTGGTGTGGTGCAAGTGTTTACCTTGTCCTCTTGATGTCTAGTCCAGTCTTGGGTGAAGTAAGCTTTGCTACCAGTTTATATAAGTGCATCTCTCACAGGTTGTAGTGTTGGGTGGTAGGAGGAGAGGGTGTCTGTGTACATGAGGCAATTGCTGCATTGGCCCAAGATGCCCAGATTCATCAGGTATACAGGAGAAATCACTGTGAGCTGACCCTTAGACATGCCTGGAAATAGGTGCTTATGTATTAAGTACTAAAAACTGCTTTCCTCTAGACAAATGAGGAAAGTTGAGTGTTGTAGTAATTTGCAGGTTATTTAGTGCTTACAATGAGTTCTGAAGAAGTGCCGAGTTCAAAGAAACAGATTTGAGTGCTGAAACTAGAAAACTGGCTAGTTCTAAAACAAAATTAAGCTAGAAGGCTTCCCTCCAACACAGAAAGGCTTGGGGGCTCAGAAGCCTACAAACAGTCTAGACCACTTACAGGAAAGGCAGGAAACGAGCTTAATTTTTTTTCCCCAGATGCTCTCTTTGTACACAGTAGGAGTACCTGAAATCAGAATATGATCTCACTGCACTCAGTTGAGTGAGCAAATGAGATGGGCCCAGAAGGAGTATCCAAACACAAATTTAGAAGAGCGGCAGGCAGTTTCAAAGCCACCTAGATGAACACCAAAACAAAACCAGGGAGGGTGGGTGGGGAACTAACTGAAAAAACAGATTCAAAACTTCCAGTTCAGTTAATATTCAGTGCAACGCAAATAAATCAATTAAAATGCTGTATTATTTGAAAAAAGTGCAGATAAAAGGTACTTAAATTCTCTTATACGTCCAGTTGAATACAGCTAGATTTTAGCCGGCCAAAGCTCAGGTTTTAAGCCACACACACACACACACACACACACACACACACACACACACACACACACACACACACACACACACACACACACACACACACACACACACAGGTACGTAATGCATTTGCTTACTCAGAGTTCGGTCCCACCGCTTTAACTTTGTTCTCCAGCTACTTTTCAAATAGAACCTTCACAGTAAAATACAAGAAGTCCCCATCATCTCCACAAAAATTCACTCGTGGGACCCAAGGTTCAATTCTAATCTCCTGACTTCTCAGGCTATGTAATAACTCACAAAGTGGTCTACATCATAACTTAGAAGATGTAAAACTTCAAAAGTTAAAAAATCAAACCCACAACATCGAATGGTGAAAATAGCGAAGCCCCGAACATCGAAATCTTACCTAGGGCAAGATTTTGGTGGGCCATTCTGTGGCTTCGCTATTTCCTTCACTGTGGTGTGAGAGTTACGGACCTTAGGGTAAGGGTGCGGATTAAGGTAAGTGGATAGTTAGTAATGTATGTATGGTTTAGTGTGGGGTTGGGTTTTGTTAACTGTATGTGTGTGGTTTATTTATTTTGGTGTGCTTGTGTTGTGTGTATGTTTCTTGGAACAGTGAATTTTTTCCTTGGGAAAAAATTTTCTATTCTGAGCGTTCGATGTTTTCAATATTCAGAATTCCAAGTTCGAACTTATGGTGTTCGATATTTTGCAATTTTGAATATATGCTATAGACCCCTCACAAAGTGCTGACATAAATACCACTAATATCGTCCTTTGTCGGTATCAGTTTGAGGCATCCACCAAATATAATACAATACAACTAAAACACTAGTATTGTATGTACACAACAAATGTGTGCCTGCAATGGGTGGGTGAGTGTGAGTGTGTATAAGATGTCCTTGTATGACCTTTGGACCTTTTCAGAGCTCTGAATACTTAAGTGTAATATATGGATTTGTGTCATTAGATTGAATATCATGCATGGCAAGTGTCAGAATACTGACATCTAGAACTTCAAATTGAAAAAAAATGCAACCCCCAGACCAACTCGTAATACACACACACACACACACACACACAGACTCTCTCTCTGAGATTGCACTGCAGCAGGGAAAGGGTCAGTTCCCCAATCCCTGCTGTACTTCGATTGCACACTGCTGGTTTCGCCTTTCTCCCTATATGCCGACTTACTCTTGTTGACATTTAGGTTTTGACCTTTTCACTCTGTACATTTGTCTGAGATACTGTCGTGTACGTATGTATGCTAACAGTGTAACATAGCCAATTAACCTCCATGTCTTAGGACAATGGAAGGAAACCAGAGTATCTGGAAAAAATCCAAGCAGACATGCAGGAAGTATGCAAAGTCCTGACATTGACTGAATGTCAGAACTGAACCCCAAAGGATGGAGCTGTGAGGCAGAGATATTACTAGTAAGCCACCATGCAACACAATTTCAGTTTCAAAAAAGTTGTTCAGTTGTGTACACCTCAAACTTTACTGCATATCCTGGTAGGAGTGGCTGGCCAGTGAAGGTTAATGCAGCGTTTTCATTCAGTCATTTGCATGCTTTACTGTAATTACACAGCAACAAAGCAAAAATGTACCGGTCTATATTCTATCCATCTTTGTGTTTTTGACATGGAGAGGCATATTTTTCATTATTATTTATTTTTCTGCTTACTCTCTTTTATGTTGTTTGGATTTTAGGTGCTGACATTATACTGATGTAAGCATATCTGCATGCTGAAACCTGATTTACACTTTCCAGAAATAAATATGTATTTAAGATTGCCATGTAGTTTATGTTTAAAAATTGTCCTGGTGAAATAATAATATATTTAAGATACATTCTTCCATCTCAAGATACAAAGATGTCAAACAAGCTAGGCTGAATACAAACATACATGAATGACTAAAGTAAATAGAATTTTGTTTAGACATTACTTTAGTGACTTTCTATGAAGCACAAATGATGACTGAGGTGTTCAGTCTGTGAGCTACAGATTGAAGCTCTTTGACATTATTAGCATTTCATAACTTTTTTTTATTCATTGGTGCAAGTGCCTTTTTACTGGGCCAACTTGGCGAAGTATCTAATTTCCTGACAGTGCAGGTGCTGGCAGGAAATCCGGAACTGGCGTGACTTGAAAGCTCGCTGCAGGTATTAGAAGTAATTATAAATTGTAATGTAGTTGGTTATTTGCCAAACTGGCGTATGTGCCTGTTTTGAGAAGGGTCTGTTACATGACTTGATCCAAGTATAGTATAGAAATGGAAATTGAAGCATTCAACTCAGGACTAGAGGATTAAGCTTTTTTGCCTTTGATAGCATTCCGATAACCTTTAATAAAGTGTAAATGTACTGATCTTAACATATAAGGATCTTGCATATGTGTTATACCTGTTGTAACTGGTAATATTAAAAGGAAGGAGTGCTGGTCACAGTATGCTACAGTACACATCTTCAGAATGTGTCCCGTGCTTTTACATTAGCACTGACAACTGTATCAAGTGTGCAGACTCTTTATTTGCAACACAGTTAAAAATAAAGTATTGAATAATTTATTTTTCATCTAGCTTTTGTTGATTAGACTTGCACCCTTGTCCACTGAGTGTATTGGGTGCATTTTTAATTTGAAAGAATTGCCTTTTTAAGCAAGCTGGGAACTGAATTGCAAAGCACTAAGTACAAATCTGAATCATTGAGGGAGTGTAGCGCATCTTTTCTGTGTATATGCTTTTATTTATGCAGTAGAATGAAAAGAACTGCTACTGTTGGTCTACTTTCACCCTTCCACTCAAAATAAGTTGGTGTGTCACAGGTTTCTAAACTGTTCTTGATCTTCTGCCGAATTTGCATGCAGGACCAGTGTAGAACAGTTTGTAAAATCAAGTAAAGTAATTCTGTGATGTGTTTGGTCTTATGGGTAAGGCTGTACCTTTAGAAATGTTTTGCCTAGGACATATTTATGTGAAAATTAAAGCAGTAGTGTGCACTATTGCAAACTTGGGTTCCAATTAAACAGCCTCCGCTTTCACAGGGTGATGTTGAGTATTTTGTATAAACCCAATATTTTCCAATTTTGTACATTATTATTATTACTTGCTGTTGAAGTGCAAGAAGATATTTTGGGTGCCCCTTTCTGCATGTTTTGGTGCTAGTCTTTTTGACCAAGGTACTGAGTACATAATTAGTGAATTGTAGACCTCGAGAAGTGTTAAGCAGGCCAGCTTTTATAACTGAAATTAAGATGAAAAAAACTTAAGTTACTCCTTTGTTGCTTGGAAATGTGTTATTTTAGAATAAGCACATCTTAGTCTGGTTTGGCTGATTTCCTTTTTATTTATTTTATTAGCTGTTTAACCTTTGTTGACCAGCTTAGGCGCACTAGGCCTCCCTCTGATCAGGGAAGACCCAAGGGTAGTATTTATGCTACTAGGGAAATTTGGCCAGTGCATTGGGGAACTTTCCATCTCTTTTTGATAGGTGCCAGGGATCTTTTACACCCACCTAAGCTGCCACCAACTGAAGCAGATGGGACCTTGGTTTAGCCAAAGGACAGCACACACAGAAGTAAAACACTGCCCCAATGCTTCACTGCAGTGTCAGCAATTCAGCTACCTGGTTTGGAAATGGAACCCACAGCCTTCTGCACTAAAGGTGAGTGTGCTACCTGTTGCAACACTTTTCTGCTTTTGATGCCAAAAGGTTATCATTCATTCAGAGTGAGGTAGGGCAGCTTTTCTTACAGTATTTTCGCTGATGTCCTGGAACTGTCTGAATACAGTGTACAGTGTGATTTTTCTCTTTCAGCAGTCACTAATCTGAGATACTCGACTTTTGCCTTTTCTACAGTTCAACCTTGAAGTCTTTCTTTTAAACACATTTATTAGGCACACTGCATTAAACATATTAAAATGTTTTTCATGCATTATATATTCCTTGTGGGTTTTACTGTGATTCACTTCAGCATTACATAAATTGCTCAGTTTGTGCCTTCAGTCAAACCACATTCCTCCTCCTGAACATTATTCTGCATGTGTAGTTCCCTCAAATTTCATTTATTTAAGTAAGGTGCTCCTTCACTTTCCTTTATCTTTTTAACAATATTCAGTTCTTCAGTTACAGCTGGTTTAGCTTTTGATTTCCATTTTAGTAGCATTAAACTTAACAAGGCCTTACTAAATGTAGGTAATTCAGATCATGTGTGCCAGCACAAAAGAACCATTTCCTTAATTGCAGCCATTTGCTCCCCCAGTATTTCTGACAGAGTACTCTGTATGATAATTTTAAAATGTACAAACTCATTACATGCACAAAAATCATGTTCCCAGCCTTTTCCATCACACCTCAACCATTTGCCATCTGCCTGAAGAACAATTCTTTGAAGTCTGCTTGGGGTATAAAATACCTCTGCATACACTTCCAAGCAAAAATCCCAAACCTTCTGGACTTTGTTGCATTCTTGGGAGGTACACATATGTCCTTCTGTTGTTCCTTTGTAAATTGCTTTTTCGGTATGTCTCTTCACCCTTTTCTAACCTCCTTTGATTAACCCTTTAAAGTTCTCATGTAATATTTAATAAACCCTACTAGTTATCTTTTTTTTTAATAGCAGCTTCTGTTCTAGATTCGACTAAAAACTCTTTCAGAGCCAGCCTTTCAGTTAGGATTACTCTATTACTTCTGTTTGCTTGTACTCTGATATCTGTCCCTGGTACAACACTGATGTCTTGATGAACTGTGGAAGATTTGACAATCTTTCCTGGTTGCTGGAGAAAAATGTTGGTGGACTTTCTCGGTGTAATATAGTCAATCAAAAACATAGTTGTTACATTTGTTTGGAAAATAGTGATAGAAATGTGGCTTTTAGTAGTAGAAATGTTCGGTTTTTGGCTGGTAAAAAAATAGGCAGCAAAGGCAGAGCAGTTAAAGAAGCTAGAGAGGATGGAGGTGAAGTGCCTGAGATGGGTTGTAGGATGCACACTGTGGGACAGATGAAGAAATGAGGACATAAGTGCAGAAGCCAGAGTCGCTCCAGTTGCACAAAAGGTCAGAGAGAACAAATTAAGGTGGTTTGAGCGCATGTGCAGAAAAGCAGAAGACCATCTACTGAAGATGACTTTGGAGAGACAGGAAGAAACCAAGAGGAAAAGAGTGTCCAGCAAAGAGGCGAATGGATTGTTTGAGAGAAGACCTGCGACAGTAAGACATAAGTGTCAAAGAAGGCAGGAAAGTAGCATTGAATAGAGAGAGATGGCAACAGTTGACATGACCCCCCCCCCAACCCCAGAGATGCAACAGTTGACATGACCCCCCTCCCCCCCCCAGGCATCTCTGATCAGTACTAGCAAGAAAGTATGATCCCTCATAAAATTATCTAAGGCCAGCTTCGAAAGAAAAATTGCACAAGACGCTAAAGATAATCACAAGGCCTTCTTTAGTTATGTCAGGAACTTGGGTGGCAACTCCCAGATATGCTCTGAGTTAGTGCAAAATGACAAAAAATACACTGAACCCACAGACATTGCCAACATCCTGGCAGACAGGTTCAGTGCAAACTTCTCCCCCCCTTCGCCCCAAAAGAGCAAATGTCTCTCCCAACAGAGTGTAGCCTCCCTGACATCACAGATGCACAGGTGAGAGCTGCCCTCTCCAAAGCAAAAAAACACAGCATCAATGGGACCGGACGGTGTCCCGGGCTGTATCCTACATGAGCTCCAAGAAGAACTGAACCCTCACATAAAGTCACTGTTCAGTCTCAGCCTTACTACAGGATATGTACCCAAGGAATGGCATACAGCAACAGTGGTCCCACTCCACAAAGGTGGTGCCACAACGGACCCCAGAAACTATCGCCCTATAAACCTGACTAGCCTGGTCTGCAAAGCTATGGAGCGTATCATCATGGAACTCATAAACAAAGACATTGGGAACCTCCAAACACTGGATCCTACCCAATTCGGCTTTAAGGGCAGATCTTGCCTCTTGAACCTGGTCGCCTTCTTTGAAACGGTCACCAAGGCCATAGATGAAGGGAAGGTAGTCCACACAGCCTACCTGGACCTCGCAAAAGCCTTCGACACAATACCTCACTCGGGCATCATAAATAAGCTCACTAGATTAAATATCAACCCCTATGTCACAAGATGGGTTGCAAACTGGCTCAGGGATAGAACCCACATGGTCAGAATTGCAGGTGCCATGTCAGACTCTAAACCAGTTACAAGTGGCATCCCACAAGGCTCAGTCCTGGGACCTCTCTTGTTTGGTATATATTTCTCTGAGGTACAGGCTAACACAGGAGGACTATGGCTGACCAAGTTCGCAGATGACTGCAAACTGGATGCCATAATCGACTCGCCGACTGACACAAGCATCCTCCAAAAGGTTCTCACAGAGACGGATAACTTGTGCCAGAGCCATGGCCTAAAGCTAAATGCCAAAAAGTGCATAGTCATCCCCTTTGGGAAAAACAAAGTGCCCACAAATTACCACATAGGTGGTAATCCATTAAGTACGGAAGAAGTAATTAGGGATTTGGGGACCCAAGTAGATTGCAATTTCTCCTTTGACAATCACGTTGCCAAAGTGGTTAGAAAGACCTTCTATATAGCCCACCTTATCACGAAAGGGTTCACATCTAGATCGAGAGGTCATTGTGCCCCTCTACTCATCACTCATCAGGCCCATAATTGAATACAATGCCCCATTTGGGATGTACCTTACCCGACACCTGCAGCAACTGGAAAGACCCCAAAAGTACCTCACCAAGAGGATCAAGGGACTCAAACAGATGCCCTACGCAGTTAGGCTAAAGAAACTCCAGCTCTACTCAGTTGCTTACCGCCTACTCAGAGGCGATCTGTGCCTGACGTATAAAGCCATGTCCAAACCAGAATTAATGGACATGCTCCACCTCAGGAAATCCAAATCCCTTAGAACTACATGCTCCACCTCAGGAAATCCAAATCCCTTAGAACTACATGCTCCAGGGACTTAAACCTCAGCACAGAAATAAATAGAACATGCTGGAGGGGACAGATTCATATCCCAGAGGCTCCCCTCACTCTGGAACAAAATCTCAATCCATGTTAGACAGAACCCCTCAATGACCCTCTTCAAGAGAAATCTTGACGAGTGGATGGGAGATCGTAGGTTTACCCCTGGGATCTGTTCTGTGTCCCTACTAGACAGAGGCACAGTAAACTAACCTTAAAAGGGCTACCTTCTGTGACCTTCTATACAGAGGCACAGTCAACTAATCTAAAAGGGTGGCGAAAGCCAAACACACTCTGGCTAGGCTTATAAATGCCCTAGGGCAGATAGCCTAGTATCAACCTATGAACCTATGTAGAAAATGGGGAAAAAAGGAGGTTGATGACGATGGTGGGTAAAATACAGTGTTTTGTTTTTCTTTTAGTTGTTGAATGTCTGTGGACTCCCTCAAAAGCATAGCATTTTCTGCAATGTATTAGTAATATTAAAAATGTATATCTTAACTGTGACTGTTGAAGCTGATTACTAAATTGACACGTGAAGATGAATTTTTAAGCGTTGATGTGACACTTTTATAGAATTTAAAACCTTGTAATATTGATTGATAGAGACTGTGTCTTCTCACTGCTTTTAAGCATTATATTGATTTTGAGGCCTTGCATGCCTGTTTTTTTTCCAACCTGCTTCCCCAAGTGCATTATACTTGGGTGTAGTCTATCTGATAGTCTAACTAGACCCACATACTAAATTTGGAGTCACTGAAGTTCAGAATTAAATGTTGATATAGTACAGTCATAGTCAGGAAATATTTCCAGGTGAACCAGTTGATTTTAAAGGGAATATCTTCAAGATTGAAAGATGTTATCATATGATAGGAAGTTACTAAGCTATTGGCACTGAGCCACTTATAAGCCTAGCCAAGAGTTTAGCCCATGTTTAGACAAGTCAACACCTGATGCCCCTGTCCCACAGGGACGCAGGTGGAATCCCAGGGGTGTATTTTCTGTTTCCCATCCAGTTATCTAGATTGTGCTTACAAAGGGATAATGAGGTACTCTGCTTAATGTAGAGAAGGAGTCTATTCCACAGATGGGGGAGTCTCTGGGACACAAATCTGTGCCACCAACAAGTCCTGTTGATGTCCCAGACCAGGATGAGGTTGCTCGTGCGGGTTACTTGAATGGAGCAGGGACAGGGCTTTAGCATGTCTCTGTATGGTAGGTGTTTGAGGCCCTGGATCCTCCTGGTGAGGAACCTCTGTGGTCTTTCCAGCTGCTGCATGTGCTTTACGAGGTACATGCTGAAAGGGGCATTGTACTCAATAATGGGCCTTATAAGGGAAGAATACAAGGATGTTATGACCTCCTTGTTCCTGGATGAGATACCCTTCCTTATAAGGTGGGCCTTGTAGAAAGCTTTCGGTACAGCAGAAGCAACATGGTGGGCAAAAGTCAAGTTGCTATCAACTTGGGTGCCCAAATCCCCTCACGACTGATTGTGCACTTAGGATGTTATTGATGTCATAATTTGTGGGGATGTTGCTCTCCTCAAAGGGGGTAATGATGATGCATTTTTTGGTGTTCAGCTTGAGGCCACGTTTCTGGCACCAGTCATTTGTTTGGGTGAGACCCTCTTGGAGGATGTCCACATCACATTGATGACAGCACCCAGCTTGCAGTCATCTGTAAGCTTGGTCAGCCATAGTCCACTGGTTTTGGCCTGCACTTCAGAAAAGTATATCCCAAACAGCAGAGGCCCGAGGATCAATCCCTGCAGTATGCCGCTCATTATGTGTCTACTGCTTGAGATGGCTTCCTGTTTTGTATTGAGGCATCATTCTGGGTGATGGTAGAATGCTGCTTCAGGTTAGGGACATATCTGCCTGGGGGACACATTCAGTGAGCTCAGTCATTTCTTTCTTCATATAGTCCAGGGAGGTACATCTCAAGTCATTCACACCAACATGGACTATGACAGAGTCATAACAGTACCTGTTGTTGAGAGACTTGAGTGTGTATGTGATATGACGGATTCTGGCACCTGACAAACAACTAACCGTGACTTTCTCCTTATCCAGCCTGGTGAGAGGCACATCTGTGTGTTTCACAATGGAGTTTCCTATGACTAATATATTGGGTTTATGGTTAAACTTTAGTGGCTGTGAGAAACAGGTGAGTGGACTATGTGTGGTATGTGGTGCGGAGGGTTTTGGAGATCACGTGTGTTTTTGCCTCAGAGATTTCCTTTGTTTGGGTATGTTTTTGCTGAGAACCTCAGCATATGTGGGTGTGTGCTATTAAGGTGTGGGTGTTGGTTGAGGTGTAGTGATTGTGTTGACAGCCTTCTCAGTGCCAGATATACTGGCTTATGAGGGAGAGAGCATAGTCTCTAGGTTCCTAATGTAATTACATCTCTCACAAATAGTGTTCCTAGGTGGTAGTAGTAGGTGGTTGTCCGTGTACATGAGGCAGTTGCTACACTGTTTCAGGATGCCCATATCAACCAGGCTGGCAGGAGAACCTGTAATTGAAATTGTCCATCCATATAAACCTTGTCATCACAATAAATAAAACATGCTGGAGGGATAGGTTCCTGACCCAGAGACTCCCCAGACTCTGGAATAGACTGCCCATGCATGTCAAGCAGAGTGCCTCTTTAGTCCTCTTCAAAAGGAACCTTGACGATTGGATGGGAGACAGGAAATTCACCCCAGGGATCACGTCAAGTCACCCTGCTAGACAGGGGTCCAGGGAAGTAAATAGTGTGGGAAGAAATAGCCAGGGAATTGTTATGGCTAGGCTTGCATAGGCCCTAGGGTCGCTAGCCTAGTACCAACTTGTGAACCTGTATTTCTCAGAATCTGAGGGAGAACACCCAGGGAGAGCTAAGGGAGCTGAGGGGTAGGCCTAAAGCCCAAGTGCTTAATCCAAAACTAAGAGGCTTAGAATAGCACAGTTTAAACAGGCTATAGACAAGCAGTAATAAATGCAACATAAAAGATTCAATTGAAGCAGCAAGCAGCAGAAAAAGCAAGATGAAGTAGATGAAGTAAGAGTTGATGGGGGAAACACAAATACAGTAAAATAAGCTGAATAAAAAAAGTTTTTTAATTTAATTTTATTTTTTTAGTAAAGTAGAAAGGGAGAGAGGATGAACAGAAGATAATTCAAGTTTAAGAAACTAAGGGGGTTTGCCTTCCCAAATGATCTCTCTGTATTAGGCAGAATTGGCTAGTAAGACTGGACTGGGAGGAGTGTCCCACATGTTTATAGTAGGGGTGGGCAACTGTAAAAGCCACCAAGTTTGGGAACACAACAGCAATTGGCTGAGAGGGTGGGAAAAAAACAAAATTCAGACAGAGGTCAAGCAAATATACAAGTCCAGACACATGTAAGTTATAATTCAGTCAAGAAAATAAAAACAGCTCAGTACCATTAAGAATCACTGAAACAATTGGATCAAGTGCAAAAAATTTACTTGTATCAGCTCTGTATTTTCAGATTGTGCCTGACTGTGATTGCTTCTTAAACAATGGAGCTTCTAGTAAGATAAGCACAAAGTCAAACAAAGGTAATACTTTTATACCAGCAAGATAAAAGACCCTTCCAAAGCCAAGCCCTGAGGCAATCTGATAACACAAAAGCTGTTTGACCAGTAGTTCCACCCTGGAATTAGTTCACTTCAAACTCCCTGCTGCCCCAGAGAGCTGTAAAGGACCCCTATGTGAAACCAGTTAGCTCGAGATAAATTGCTGTGCCAAATGCCTTAGAACAGAAAATAAAACATCAGCATTGTACCCTTCCCTTATCAGAGCCATTCAATGAATGCAGTGCCCACTTTGGTATGTACAAATCCAAGCATATCACTCAACTGGAAATGTACCAAAAAATTTCTAACCAAGAAAAGTGAATGTTTTAAATCTTTCATCTACCCCAGTAAGATCGTCAGTAACCTAGATCAACACTGCTGTCCTTGTAGTCAGTAGCGTAGATCAGCACTGCTGTCCTTGTAGTCAGTAGCCAGAGGTTGCGAGGTGACCTGTGTCTTGCTTCTCGAGCCATGAGCCCTATTTGATCTCCTACTTTGCAAAAACAGTGGATCTTCAAACACACATGTTAGGGACCTAAATTATTTGTTCAACAAATAAATAAGACTCGCTGGAGAAATAGGTTCCAAACTCAACATATTCCTAGCCTGCGGAATAAGTTACTGGTACAGGTCAAAATACTATTGGTTAAATTTAAGGCTAGTCTTGACTGGATGGGTAGACACAAATTTACACCAGGGTGATCATATAAAGTCCTGATCATTTTGGGAGATGGTCACTATTATGTACTTTAAAAGGGTCAGCTTAAAGCCGTATAAGGCTAGGCATCTTATGGTCCATGTGATCGCTTACCTAGTTTGTTCCTAAACATGAATATTTGAATAAAGTTTGTTTTTTTATTATTTTCTTATAGCTGCAGGCCTTGCAGCACACTGAAATTAACCATGTTTCACACTGGCCCATAGAGTTTTGTTGTTAAGTGTTTCCTAGTGGTAAGTGTGGAGCATCAAAGGCACAGTTTAATTACTCAGACCCTTATAAAGTCTGCTGTTTTTCTGTATATAGCATGATCTGTACTTGACATTCAAACATGAATGATTAAGAATAGCTAGCTGAGAGACTTCTGTGATAAAGTGGCAAGAGTGTTTTAACATGATAGGCACTCGCCTGTTCTTAGTCTGTTAAAGGCGTGTGCTGTGGGAACAGCTGATGGCTGATATAGTGAGACCCTAACATCACCCATTCCTATCCTCCCAGCTTCTAATCACCAATGTCTTCCATCATCAAACCTGTATTCAATATTAAACAATAAAATCATGCTAAGGTAATACACACAGTAACATCCGGCAGCTCTTCATTACAGTTTTATTTATTTTATTTTATTTTATTTTATTTTACATTTGTTGACCGGGATAGTCCGACTGGATATATGTCCATTTTCAGTGGAGACCCAGGGAGAAAAGCTCCAGATAACACAGAACATAACAGATATGAGTCAAACATATTTGCAAAGCCCTCTAGTAGGTACTCACAATATAGACAGTGTGTAGTAGTATGCACACACAAACTCACACACATAAGCAAGTTAACTTTCCTTTCATAAGTGAAAAAATGATAATGTGTGGCCATAGAAAGTTGCTACATGCAGTTTAGGAGACCATTATTTATTTTTTATTATTTATTTTACAGTTCTCATCATGTACCCTTTATCTTAGGGGTGGGTTTGGTGTAATGCTTAAGGCCTTTACCTGACAGGTACAAAGTACAGGGTTTCATTCTGACTCCTGTGTATTGACTAGGCTTGTAATTCAGTTGACTGATAGCCTAGTATTTACCGGTGAACATATAAACATATGTTAATTCCTAAACACATTCTTCACTGGTTTACTTATTTGTAAACTGATTGTTCCAGCAAGAACAACAAGAACTTTTTTTCTTTTCTTTTTAAGACTGGCATTCCATGGAATATCTCTGTTAGAATCAGCATACAGTACATTCTCCAAGTTTCCAGACCCCATTAACAGTCACTTCTAGACACACAAACAAGTGCAGTTGTGTAACAATAACAGTAATGTGTGGACAGATATCAAATTTTCACTATTTTCAAAATCCTTCAGCATTATCAGACTTGTAGAAACTTACTAAACCAGTTATATTGAGAATGTGCAGTATTATAATTTATGTATCTTGACTAATACTACACCATATAACCACTACCTAGAAACAAGGCATTCTTACATTTATTCACCCCTTCATGTGACTTTCCATACTCGCACACTAGTAACTAA
>NC_056726.1:19146651-19169151 GCF_019279795.1 Protopterus annectens | reverse complement strand
TATCCATTGAGGTTATACAGTGAACGATTTTGTACATGATGATGCCTTCCGTTCACTATCTCATATACTGAACACTGTTTTTTTTCCTTAAAACTTTACCTGCCAGATGGAATTCAGCCTCCTCGATGTAAGGAAGACACCAGATCTCAACTTCTTTCAAAGTTGTACTCTTGATCCATTTAAAGGATGTCCCTAAAACCAAAAGTTTTGATACAGGATAACATTTTTCTTGAACATATTTGCTTCTTGAGTAATTACAAAGCAGAACTGTATATGTTGTAAATGCCTGTGCTATGTAATACTTTTAAATCTTACATTTAAATTGCCATATTACATAGACTGACCTAGACCTGTGAACCTTATGCTATATTAAAATTTTCAGTGACTTAGTCTTGCTTTTCTCTTGTTTACAGTGATAAAGTTAGTAATCTTACTCATGTTAAAGTGAAGCACTACCAGGGCTCCAGACCCTCTGTGTGTGTACTCAGGTGCAGACTGAGGGACAACACTGACATGGGGCTGTGACTTCAAAATCACCACCTTTTACTAAACACTATCAAAATTTACAGTTCTGAAGTTGAACTTAGCATAACAGTAGATGTTCAAATGATCACTGCTGCAGTAGCCTGACTGCCAAGGATATAACAGCTGGCCAGCTTCTAAAGCTTCAGGGCACCTACCACACACCCAAATGATCAAGCAGCTTGAGCTGACTTGACTAAAAGACAATTTTAGATGCAAAGCCCTTCAGAGCTTTCGTGCCAGTAAAGAGAGAGGGAGGCTGAGCCCTGAAAGGACAATGCTAGGAACATCAAAAAATAAATATGTCGACACCCTGGCATAAAAGCACACCAAAAAACAAGGGGGCTGGGGGGAGGGAGCAGCTACTGCAGCAGTTAACATTTGAACATCTGCTGTAATAAGTTCAGTTTACACAACTCAACTATGTTCATCATATTGATCACTGCTGCAGTAGACGTAGTTATATGGGTAAATTACAATAGCGAACTGCATTTAGGAGGTGGAAGGAGAAGAGTCCAGTAACGCCTCGAGAATGGTTCTAACAAAGATTAATATGGACCTAGTGAAGGAATTATAGTGTTTTGTAAAAGTGTCTACTTGTAGAGTCCAACTCTTTCCAAAATGCTGTCGATGAATCCAAGGCCCTGGTAGAGTGGGCATTGATCCTGCTAGGAGTAATTTTGTTATGACGATTATAACAAAAGGTAATAGCTTAATGAAATAGTCTGTTTTGACGCAGGTTGCCCCTTCTTACCTTCACAAGAAATGAACAGTTCATCCAAAGATGTGAAAGGTTTAGTTTTTGTAAAGCTAGTACCAAAGTTATCTGTGGATATCCAAGTTATGATGTGTCCTTTTTCCCTCATTTTTAGTTTCAGGAAAGAAAACTGAGAGATGGATTGGTAAGCTAAATTTAGATACCACTTCAGGCATAAAAAAATAATTGGTTCTCAGAGACCCCATCACTATGGATAATGACATACACTCAACATAAAGAGCTCAGAACTCTGATACATTTCTTGCAAAGGGCATAGCAGTCAGTAAAACTGTTTTCCATGTTAAGAATGTCAAGTCAACCAGATTAGCGGTTTCAAATGGAGCATGTATTAGCTTCTGTTAATGCAAAATTAAGATCCCAAGGAGGGGCCACTGGTTTTCTTGGAGGCCTCTTATGCTAAACCCCTTTTAAGAACAAGGAAAACATTGCCAAGTCAAGATGTGCCATGCTGATAGACTCCTACCCAAGAAGACTGAATGCTGTATTTAAATCAAAAGGTGCTTCAACAAAGTATTAGTTTAAGGGTGTGCACACTTATGCAACCAGCTTATTATATGTTTTTTATTTTTTTGTATTTTTTTCCCCGAACAGATTTCTTTGTTTTTCAATTGAATTGCACAGGTTATAGGTCACATTAAAGGTGGGAAAAGTTTTGAAATGTATTTTGGTCTCATTTTTTTATATCACAAAAACCTGGCATTTTAACAGGGGTGTGTACACTTTTTATGGTTTCAGTGATAATGCAGATCCCCACACCCTTCAGAAGCAGGAAGGCATCTAGATTGTACATCATCATAATTAGATTTTGCATATTAAGGAGTTACACCTTCACTGATTATACTCTTAATGCCTAAGTTGGGATGTCCCTTGATTTTTAAAACGCTGCCAAAAAAGGCAATTGCTTGCAGCAAATGACTTTTTCAAGATAATTAGCCCATGAGAGGAAAGGTAAATGCCATCACCTGCACAGGATGGTGTGTCGCTCATCTTCTGTCAGTACACAGTGAATACCAATTGAAGGATACTAGCTTCTTTAACACCTTTATTGAATTATCACTTAACACATAGTCAAACATGTATTTATATAAAAGAAAACAAACCATATTCTCAGTTGCAAGCATTATGCATCATGTATAGTTATCACTCTAATAAATTGATCATTTCCTGTCTTCCATTGTACCTCATTCCTCCTCCAAAACATTACAGTGCATGTATTCCCACAATTTCCATTTTTTCCATGTAATTTGCTCCTACTAATTACTAAAACTCCCACTGATTACTATAGCTCTCACCTCTAGTTCTTTTATCTCTGCTACAATATTCAGTACTTCAAATAATGTTGGTTTAGACTTTGATTTCCATATTTTAGTAATTGCTTTTTTGTCAGCCACCAGAAGTAAACTTAACAAGATCTTGCTGTCTAGTCAGTTCAGATCCTGTATCCCAGCTCAGAAAATCATTTCCTTAGTTACACCTATTTGCTCTCACAATATGTCTGACAGGGAATTTTTAAAATCTGCTAACTCATTACAGTCCCAAAACATATGTTCCTAGTTCCCTCTTACTTCCCCATTGCACCTTCAACATTTGTTATCTACCAGAGGAAAAATTATTTGGAGTCTGATTTAGGTATTCTTGAATGTGAGTCCCTTATTTTCTTTGTTAGTGGCACTAACTGTAAAACAAATAACAAAGGGGAAAAAAGACACCCCTGCCTAGTTCCTTTAAGACACAAACTTTTAGAGAGGAAACCTCCCACTTTAATTTTTGTTTCCGAGACCTCATATGTCCTTCTAATTAACATTATTATTGTATCCGGGAATGCACATGCATCTATTGCCCTGCTCTTAAAATCTCAACGTAATCTGTTGAATGCTTTCTTTGCATCAAGACCCATGAATAACAGCAGTGTTTTCTTAAATTCTGCTTCTCCATGGATCATTGTTTTTATTGTTGCTGTCAAATGTTTGCCTACCCTCCACAAAACCACATTGATACATATCTATCAATTTTTGGCAACACCTTTGCTATTCTTTTGGCTGTTAAGGACATAACACTTTATAGTCATGGTTTAAAATTGAAATTTGTGTATATGAAGCTGGTCTGATGGGTCTTTACCATCTTTATGTATTACAGCCATCACAGCTTTCTTCTGGGATCTTGGTGCTTCCCTTCCTTTTAAAATGCTGTTGAACAAAATCTTCCAGATGTTTATCACTTTCTTCCCTCCTAGTCTCCAAACATCCATTCCTGGAGCCTTTCCTGCAGCTTGATTATATGTCACCATTTTTATTTCATCTTTTCATGTCTTAACTTTTAATTGCTGAGCCTCATCTACCCCTAACCTTGGTATACTTAAGTCTTGAAAAGATGTTTCCATTTGTGCTCTTTCTTGATTTCCACATTTCTCTACTTTATACAGATTTTTATAAAATTTCTGAAATATTTCTAATAACAGGATGTCTAGTTATTTATCTTGTTGAAGGCTCCCTAGGTTTGGCAACAGCCCTTTTGTAATTTTTGTTGCCTAAGTTATTGTGATAAACATTTTTGTGCTTTGGAGTTATCAAGAACAGTTGCTTAACAGCCATCTTTCTATACTCATGCATATTATCCAGATACTCCTTTATTTTCTCTTTAGCACTATGCAGTTTTGCACCTATTCTTGTTCTGTAAGATTCCTGTTATTTTGCAACACTTTACCTCTGTCAGCCTCTCTAAATACTTTTTGCTACTTCTCCTTATGAACTAGTGCAATCAATAAACCAAAAAGGAAACCACGGCACTGAAGATGACAATCCAATAAAATCCTTTAATTTTCGTTTCTCAAATCAATATGGCACATGTATAAAATAACACGCATAAAACCAACAATATAACCACTTTCATCCATTAAAATAATGAATTTCATCAGATAATTTAATTACATACTATTAAACATTTAACTATACCTAAAAAACAAACTATTGGTCATCCTTAAAAATGAACACAGCCTGTCAGATTGAAGAACCATAACTCCCAGTGGCAAACATCTAAGTTAAGTAATTAACCAATGACATTAGATGAACAACCCTGTCTAATTTGCATTGTTCTATAATCAAAATACTCCACATCAGTTTCCAATTGGGTAAAAAACCTTTAGTTTTGACTTATAATGTGCATGAAAAAAAAATTCATTAAGCACCTGTCCTACCCTAGGTAGAATATAAATACATGTCAGTGTAATCCTCCTCCCTTGCCAGTAGCCCCTTACTACCACAAATCTACGTTTGTCATCTGTTTTCCCTCTTCTGTCACTGTTGGAGCTCCTCTAGCAATTAGTATAAGTACTCCCCTTTTCCTTTATCCTTGAAATCCTGCTGAATACCATCCTGAAATCTTTTCTTTATCAAATTCATATGCTCAGTTCTTTCCAAATGTGTCTCCTATAGCATTGCTATTTGTTTTCTGCATTTCTTAGTATAATTCAGTTCAATTCTTATCTTTTTATCTGTACTTGTGATACCATTCATATTCCAAAATAATATGGATAGTGTAGCCATTATGATAAGAAGTTATTATAACCACATATTATATATGTCATTTTTTTTAAATATGAAACACGAACACTGTTCAGGTAGCAAATCCCAGAAATACAGGACACAGACACCAAAGCTAGCGCTTTCATTCACTTTTATTACATGAACTTCCTCAGAAAAACGAACCTAAATACCCACAAAGCATTTTTATACACACATTCAAAAATCACATGACATACTTTTAAAATGACAATGTCATATTTGTGCTGATTAAAAAATGTTATTTAAAATACAAACTTGTATATAGTCCATTTCATACAAGTAAAAACTTTTACAAACAATATATTGATACTTATTTAAACTAGTCATCCTTTTATTATTTTCAGGATGACAAAAAAAAATTTTAAATTTATGGTCTCATTTAGACCGGGTGCCCTGTCAGATCCCAAATACAACTGCCAAAAGACTTCTTTGCATTCCAGTAAATTATTGCTATCTCCATTAAAATCCAACTTCTTTACATAATCTATTACAAAAAACTGAATTTTTTTCCTTTTTCCAGTTTTCTTAAGTTTGGTAGTTTTGTTTTTTTTTTTTTAAATATGTTTCCCGCTTTTGTGTTGTATGCACCCACTATTTGGCAGTCTGATCCTTTAGCTGTTTCTTATCTCTGTTTCAACCCATGTCACATTTTACAAGACATTTTGTTTTAATGAAAACCCTCAAACAGCCCCCCCCCTGAAAACACTGCTCTAACGTATTAACTTAAATCACAAAACTGTGTACATCTTCAAATGAAGTTTACTCTCCTGATAGCAACAATTCTCCCAAATTGACGTTGATCCCACAGGCATTATCTAACCTAAAAATTAAGGTTATCCATGCTGACGTGCATGTTTACAGCCTGTGCTCATACTTACATTAATTGCTGGCCATTCTTGTCTTATCCTTATTCCCCTCCCAGGTGTGAAAAACAGCTTGTATTCTTTCAGAAAACATGAACTTTTAGCCTTAAGGAAATGTGCCTTGGCTGCCTTTAAAGAAAACTGAATTATAGGCAGTTCTAGAAAATGCACTGAGGCATTTGGGTATGAGGAAAAGTACTATCTTTTATTCACTTCCAGTAATTTCAAACTTCATTTTTTACCAAGTTGCTTGCTCTTTTTTTTTTTTTTTTTTTTTTAAATTTTAGATTTCTGTCCATAAACAATGTCCAGAGCTCTTGAGATTTGTTGCCTAGACCTGTAGTCAGCTCGTCTCCATAGAAACATAAGAACAGAATGTACAGCTGCCCCCAGCTGCAGACTTCTCAAATCACACTGAACTTTTATTTGCTAAAGGAAAACTTTTCATTACTTTCATAGTGTTCTATTTTTATAGCACATGTTCTTACACAAGAAGCTTCTTAGAGTACGTCAAGAGCATAAATCCAGACATTCACCTATGCAAAAGTAAGAGAAAACATCTCAACTGTACATATATTACAGTCGGTGCACTTTTACCCCCCGATCCCAACAGCCAGAGATTACAAAACATTAATTTGGATATGCTTTTGTCCAACTTTTTTTTTTCATTTTACATTGTAATGCTTATATTTCTTAGAACTAAAAAGAAAAAAAAATACTTGTTTACTTTTGTGTCTTTATTACATACAACTATCACTGAAAATGCTTTACTGTATAACACAATTTTTATTGTGAAATGTTTGATACAGATACTGTTAAGAACAACAAATGTTACAGTTCCTCTATTTGTTTTCCTTTGTGTCTTTCCAAACATTAATGACATGAAGTGGGGGTATATGCCTTTCAGCCCCCAACAAATTTAACTGTCAACAAACACACATTCTTTCTTAGCCACTTTTTCTTGTAAAGCCGTACTTCACAAATGTAATTGATGCTTTATACTCTTACATTTATTCACTAATTTCAGTGTTGCTGGTCTTCCTGTTTATTTCTGTATCTCATTCCTAGACTCTGGTTTAAGCCCAATGTATTCAGAGTTCATGTAGTCAACTCATGTACCTCCTGTGCATTTTTTCTCTCTCTCAATAATTTCTCTTTGGAGTATTGTAAAAGGTTTCACTGTCAATGTCTCTCAGTTTTATTATCAAAAGAATGAGAAGCAGAGCCCCCTTCAATTTGATGGCTCACTTTTTGTTGGATGAACTTTTAGTATTTTCTCCTTAGCCTGTTCTGCATAAAAATGACTTTGATCCTTCAGGAAAAATATTTTAAAGACAGCTGGATACAGTAGCTTGAATCTCACACCTGCCTCTTGACATTCCCTGATTGCTAGGCTAAATTTGCTTCTCTTTTGCCTGGTGTGTAGTGAATAATCATTTTCCAGAAACACTCTGCTGTCTCCAGTTTTTAATACTTTGCCTTTCTGATGCAGTTTTCTCAGGATCAACATTTTCTACTGGTATGATTGCATTTTTAATACAGGTCTTGACTACTTTCTCATGGCCAGGTTTAGAGCATACACATTATATGCTCTTTCAATTAACTCCTGCTGTGGAATATCCGTTCTCTCGTTTATTTGTGCTTTCATAAATTAATACAGTATGTTTCTTCCAATTTCTGTGGTATGTCAAACCATCTCAGTTTGTCTCTCTGTGCTTTGTCCTCTAACTCTACCATTTTTTGAAACCACTTGTCCTTAGCAGTCTTGTACTTAGCCAACCTTTTCTTCATTTTGACCTCTGATTTTTGCAGTTTTATCGGTTAATCTGAATAGTTGTTTAAAACGTTTTATTTTTTCCAGCTTTTTGTTATTTGAGTTAAAATACTCCTTCAATGTTTTATTAATTTTAAACAGCTCAGAGCACATTTGATTTATTTTTCCCTCTAAATTACAAGACCTTGTACCAAAGCTGAAGCTTGAACTGCTCTTTGCTGAACAGCTGCGATATTCTTCTCAGTCAGTGTTTTATTTTCGCCTTTTCTCGTTGATTTTCTGACAGGCTGTCTGTTTCTTTGCTGGCATCCAGACAGTAACTAAATTTTCATAAAACTGTCAGAATTATTAGTCCTGATTTTTCACTAGCTGTGAAGTAAATTATCAGAATGAATTGTTCTGTTTTGTAAATCATAGTGCCATTTTTGGTGAATGCAGGATTCCAGTCAGTATGCTCGTAATTCCTGTGCCCAAAAATGCCTGTGGAGAGTCACTAGTGTCAATGGCACATTTGTGATAGGCTGTTGTGTTAACCTGAAGTGTGTGCTGATCCTGTGAGTGATTTTAAGCATTGTCAACAGCAATTTGGGTGTCGAGTAAATTTGTGTGTTCAGGTATATTTATAAAGCTCTCTGCTGAAGATTTTGTCTTCCTCAGAGGTCTTGCTGAATAACTGTTTGGGAACTTCAGTGTAAGAACTAGGAAGGTAGTTGCTAATCAGTTTCTTAGTGCTGATGGTTTTTATTTCAAGTTTGTTGATTTGTTTACATCTGTCGCATATGCCCATATTGATAGCAGTAAGTAGTAGTTTCTTAAATATGAGATAATTTCTATACTGTCTCAGAAATCCATCTTTGAAACGGTCAGAAAAGAAAAGTTGGTAAAGTGCATACTTTGTATGTGACATTGTGTATTCCTGGTTGTGGTTGGTGCATCGTAAACTTGTCTACATGTGTCTTGCAATTTAGTTATTTTAACAGCGTGACAATAAACTTGTGTGCATTTGCCTTTTGCAATATAGTTGGTCGCTTACCCTGTTAAAATATCTAGCCAGACTAGGACTTCCTTAAAGAATAGATGTCTTACTTACAAGTTAGCTTTGGTTCAGGTGTCTGGGATCCACTGATGTTGATGCATGGTGTTTGCCAGTCTGTTCCAGTGGTAAGATGGGTTCAAGAATAAGCCAGTCTCTCTGAAAGATTTGCTGGCAATGATTTGAAGTGACTACTGCCATGCTTTCTTCTGCTGAGATGGAAGGTGGGAGTGAGATCACCCCTCTGTACATCCACTGATTAAGATCAGGGTGCATACAAAAAACAATGTTAATAAAAGAAGGTGGAGAAGCATTTAGGATACCAGCGCATGTTTGACTACCTTGCATTTTTTTTACTCCCCGGTAAGATATGATCAACCACTGCATGAATGAAAACTTTCATTCCTTCTGTTTGGCCTCCCACAAAAGATCACTCTGCTGTCCTTATTGTAGGTGTCTGCAACCAGGGTCCTTCTCCTCCCCACCTTTGAGATTAGATGGTAAAAAGTAGTGGTGGGGGAGTCGCAATGTAGGTTAAACAGTGTCTGTCAGAGTCATGATAGTCTGCTGGGGAACAGGGGACATAAAATAGTAGTTCTGGTTCTGTTTTTGGAATAGTGTTGCTATTAAAATGACCCTTTTACAAAATCACTTCATCCAAGTCTGTGGAACATCCCTCCACCAGTCACTCATATAACAGTGCCATAGCATGCAGCCATGGGGTAGAGGCGGGGAGAGGTGGCATTAGTCTAAAAATACTGTTGGACGGCTAATGCATTTCTTTGGGGAGAGATGGCATTAATCTAAAAGTACTGTAGGATTGCCAGCTCATCTCCTGAGAAGAAAAATAAAGGCAGTTATTTTTGTATTGTGCAGTGGAAAATTAGATCCAAAGTGGACTTTCTGTGTAAACTAATGTTGCATTATAGGCTCAGCTGTTAAACACTGATAGCCCTAAAGTGCATACTATCTGTACTGCCTCAGGTAGATCATATGAGTTTGTCTGTAGGACCTGTGAAAAATGCAAGTTAGAACTATATTACATAAATAAATGCTGTGTTATCTGGTGAGACCTACAAACAAAAACTGTTTTAAGTGTTTTGTACAAAAACATTTGCAAACTAGAGTTACAAGGTGGAGTCAGAGCAAAACCTATAGCAAGGAAATTTGTTACCTGGGTAATACACCCATTTCTTTCCTGCTGCTGTCTGTAATTGATCACAGTTGCTTAATATTAGCTTGTACATTGTCAAATTGTTCATTTTAAAAGATAGCAATGCAAAATCACAATTTGTTGCTACCTGTGAAAAATGCCACAGTGTGACAGTTTGTAATTAAGTGATTGTTTATAAACAGTTTGTAAGCTGTCATATTGTTCTATATTAAGGTGGACTAATTTTACAAAAAACCAACAGTTTTGACAGTTTGCAGTCTTGGCTGTAAGAGGCTGTGGTCACTTAATGACAACTTTGTAAGTCAAACTGTTTCTTTTTGTAAGGTTCAGCACCCCTTTAAGTTGATGAACAGGGCAAGTACCTATGTTGCTTCATCCTTCCTAGGACACTGTCCCAGGGGTTGCACTAACATTGAAATCAAAGTTTCATTGCTAGACTAGGAAGTTATTTTGCTAGCTGTTCAGTTCAGATCCACATTTAACAGAAATGTACCCAACTGTACTGAACACAATTTTATTTTATTTTATTTGTGGTCTTAGAGAGTTCATCAGCATTTGACTGTTGGCTGTGAACCAGGTATAAACTTTTCTGCAAACTGTGACTGGCATCCTGTCCAGGATTGCTTTCCTGCTTTGCATTTAGTTTGCCTAGATCCTGGACTTGATAAAGCAAGTACCGAAGAGGAATGAATACAAAAGAATAATGCATAGCATTAATTGTGAGAGCCTGCTGAATTTTCTGCTTTTTGCAAATTGTTGAAGGATTGTGTTTTCTTTCTTAAATGGCTTTTATGAACCTTGGTAATTTGAAGTGAGTGGATGAAAATTTTGTTTTGTTGGATGACATTTATTGATGGATCAATTGATTGCAATCCAGGAAGCTTGTAGGTATTCACAAGTTTTAGCATTAGACATCCCTAGTATAATTTAACTTTTTATCTTGGAAATGCAACTGTTTTGCTTTGCTGTAGAAGAATTTGAGTTTGCAGTGTACAAACGTTCAGTCATATTTTGGCATTACCTAGTTCCCTTAAGTTAAAATTAGTGCCAGTGCTATCAGCAAACTGCACTTCCCCATTTTAGTGTTGCAGCTTGTGGTCGTCTGCAGAGTGCTTCGATGATTGAGTTTCTGTTTATTGCACGTTTGTTTTTACTAGAGGGCTGCAGGTTTAAGTTTAAGTTGACATTTGTATTTTGTGAGTTAAACAGAGTAAGTTGCAAATGCATGACCACTGCTTGCTCGTTGTATAATCTGGATCAGAGAGTTGATTATTTGTATGTTCTCATAGTGAAATTGGGGCAGATCTGTAGTTTACTGTTTTTTGCATAAACATATTTTCTCATGTAGCAAAACAAGATTAGCATGTTAGCTTTCAGTGCAGCGTCTTTTTTGAGATCAGCTTATAAGTCGAGTTTTGTTCACTTCGTCTACTTCAGGTATTAACTGAATGTTGCCATTTTTTTCAGTGTGGTTCATTTGTACTACTCTGTTTCATAATCTTTGGGCCAGAGTACAAGATTGCTCAAATGTTTTTAGTGTGGAATTTGAAGTACTACTCCTCATTTAAAAGCACTCTATCTAGATTATTGTTTGTTTTTAGTATATTTGAAGAAAGAACAAATTCCTGCATAAATACAACAACATGCAATGTTATTTACAGTACGCAGGCTTTTTCATTCTAAAACTTGTATAAACAGCTTTTTTTGTCCTTTTTTATGTTTAGAGTGATTTGGGTATAATATAGCAATAACCCACGCCTGGGTGTGGGTAATGCTAAATTTACCCACGGTTGGCATGGTTTGGTCCGGGGGGCGAAGCCCGAGGGACCAAACAAAGACAACCGTGGGTAAATTTAGCATTACCACACCCAGAAGTGGTTATTGCTATACTCATGACATTATTTAAGAAAGAAACTATTACTTTTCTTAAATAATGGCATAGTATAATGCCTGTTTACTGCCCTTCCGCAGATGTCTGGCATCCGCGGCAGTTCTGATGTACTGCGGCGCCTGCGCGGTACATCAGACTGTGAGCAAACAACGGAGAAAGCAAGATCCCCATTGCTTTTTGAGTGTCTCGCTATGTTAAATGAGTTTAACATAGCGAGACAGTTAAAATAAGCAACGGACATCTCCGTCGCTTATTTTAAAACTGTCTCGCTATGTTAAACTCATTTAACATAGCGAGACATAAAAAGCAACGGAGATCTTGCTTTCTCCGTTGCTTTTAAACTGTCTCGCTATGTTAAATGGGTTTAACATGGCGAGACAACTTTAAAATAAGCAACGGAGATCTCCGTTGCTTATTTTAAAGCTGTCTCGCTATGTTAAACCCATTTAACATAGCGAACAATGTTTAAAGCAGTTATACTAATGGAAAAAGTCCGGGCGACCGGACCTTTTTCCATTAGTATAACTCGATTTACAACGGGCACGCTGGCCAATCAGCGTGCACGTTTTGGGGGGGTCATGGTATAATATATAATAAACAAGTGTATGTGCTTGTTTGTCTGTCTGCCTGTGTTTTTAACATGTGGTAGTCAAGAAGTACTGAAATGCTGAGATAGGCAAGTATAAAAATGGGTAATCCTTTAAATGACGGGACATGCTAAAATCCCAGAATACACAGACTGGGTGAAAGTATGGACTTGCATGTACGAAGTCTGAGATGCCAATTTTGTGAATGTTCCCCGTTTTCCAACATATTGCCATCTGAGAGTTGGCCAAATAAGTAAGATAAGTTTGGGAATGTACAGGAGGGCGTCTTGGGCCCCCCGCCCCAAAAAAAGAAGTTTAAAGGAGAAGAGCAGTTTTTGGAATTTGCTCTTCTCCTGTGTTTTTGGTGTTTTTTTTTTCTCTTCGTTGGCACTCAGCATTTTGAGTGCCAACATTTCAGCAAGGAGCCATAAAAATGATGAATGGAAAGCTTTGTTGTGAAAAATTACAGAGCCTAAGCATACTGTCTTTTAAAGGTACTGACTTTTGTTTGCCTAAAAAAAATTCATAAGGCCTTCAGTTTGCAGATGAAGCACTTAATGTTGTAGCTTTTGAAAACATTAAGCTGCCAGTTTATTCATTTCAGTTTATTGTCCGCAGAAAGCAGTACAGGAACTTGCTTCCTATTTAAAAAAATACAGATATCCATTTCTTGTACATTCCTGTTGCTTTCATTACTGCAGTATTACTTTAGAAGGTCTTTGCATACTCAAGCATGTTCACAAAGACCTACTTTAGCAGGTCTTTGTGATTATGCTCGATTACTTGCAGTATTTCTACATGAATTTTGATGTGTAGTAGGTGCAGTGATATGACATTGTTCTCTGTGCCTTATCAGGAATCCTAACTCTGGAAAAAGCATTCTGAATGTTGCTTTTTATGAAGACTTTTTTTTAAAGAAGTGCTAAGCTGCAATGCAGAACTTTAGGTATATTAGTTTTAATAAAACAAAATTCACAAGTATCTGATAAAGCATTAGATAAGTCTATAAGGAAAGTATCAAACTGTTTAGGATGTGTCCAACTGTTATGACAGATGCAACAAACCTTCATATAAACAAGCATAGCAACATACAGTGACAGAAAAGTCAATTTGCAAAGATTAGCATGAAATGTTAATAAATACAGGAAGTAGGAAAAGAGCAACTCTGGATAGAACAGAAGAGAGCAGGGAGGGCATTCAAGGTAAAGGGTCATGATAAAAGTGTAGCAAGCTGTATTTGAAGGGCGTAACCAAGAGCAAATGTTCCAAGGGAGGGCTTAAAAAGGGACAGAATGTGGGAAGACTGAAAAAAATGAGATAATGAACAGCTATGTCTGCTCATTATCTATAAAAGAGGATGGGATGCATCTAAGTGAGAAGATTGTTGTTGTTAGTATTTGTGACACCCGTGCCATGGCCCAGCAATCAAGGAGCCTCAATCCTCACCACTAACACCAGAGAGGACGTCTCATATATGAGGAAAGGATAACAAATGCACACAGTAAAGTGCAATTTCCCTTAATAGCACACAGAGATCACAATCAGTCCGGGGCTGGTCGCTCCCTTGCTCTCCAGGTCCCCAGTAAGACTCCCCACTGGCACAGCTATAGGGTCCAGATCTCAGCCTAGCTGGGCAAGCTAAAATCTCCAGCACCCTCTCTTTCTAACCAGTGCTTCATGTCCCTGTCCAAGTAGCTGACACACACACTTTGCGATACGTTTATACAACCACACAGACACTTCTGGGGAAGGCTGGCACAGGTTCTCCAGCTGTGCCCCTTTTACCTAGACTATACGGTAGTACCACTTGCCACCACCCAGCTAATATTTATCAGCTACCCAAAGGCCCTTAAAAGGGTGTCCAATTGTTACTATGCAATATTATTATTATCCAGTTGGTAGATGTGACTAAACAGTCAAAGCTTATTTGGAGTGACCTGGACAGTTGTTGTGTCTTTCGGCTTTTCCCGGTTAGGGGTCGCCACAGCAGAGCACCGGTCCGCTAATGATTGGCAGTAGATTTTTACTTGCCGAGTTGCCCACCCTGACGCACAACCTTCAACGAAGGTATGCCCATTCACACATGTCTCCACACAGAAGACGCTTTAGCTGGGAATCAAACAGGACAATGTCTAGTAAACTCTATAAATATGTAATGTACTCTAGAGCTTAAACTATCTCTACACAAAACAGCCACAGTTAAAAGGTTTTAAAATATTTAATAATAAATAATTAAAACCACAAGACAATACTTTCTACTACACAGTCAGTGCCAGTCAAGAGTTCAGAGATCACACAGAAATACTTAAAATAAATCAGTAGTACAGTTCTGACATCACAGAAAAATACTTAGTCTAATCTTTATATTTCTTAGCTAATCTAAAAGAAAACACAAGTTTAGTATACTACTTACATAAAGAGCATAAGGCAGTGCTGAGTTGGATGTTCAAGACAAAAATGCTTAATAATCTCTGGTTCTCGCTGTTTAAATTGAAACTGCAGTTCTGCTAAAACATTACACCATTTCACACTTTCCTGGTGTTCCCAGGCTGACAGAAACTGCATTTACATTATTCTACATGTAGAGCAATAAAGGACATTCCATATGTAAATTCTGGTCATTAACTTTAGCGTTAAAACAATAGGCAGGAAGCCTTCATCTAGCCTGGCCAGAGCCGAATTGTAAACATCGAAGGCAGTCATGAAATAATTTTAATTTCAAAGGACCAACAAGAAATGCTTGACTTGGCTTTCTTTACAGCAGAGGGCAATGTTGCCACAAGTTCAAGATTTCACAGTACATTCTTTCATTTAAAAAAAAAAAGCTTGTAGTTCAACATTCATATTTACAAATGATAGAATTATCTGCACAATTCTATCTGGCTAGGCTGGCAGCCTTCACCCATCTCTACCAGTCTTCACAGTATTCAATGCCAGATCATCACATAAGGATGGGATTTGAGCAGACTGTTCAAATACTGAAGGTTGAAGGTGCATTGACCCCCAAATAAGATATTCCCAGAATTCCAAAAGGACATATGCTTGTTGAAATAGTCACACCTCTGTAATAGTCATACCTCTGAACATTGTGCTACATGCATGTCATAACAGAATGGGTTACAGATAGATGGTTACAGACTAGTTTATGCTTTACTGGTTGGATGCTTAATATTATTACATACTTTGATACTTTGTAGCCAGCGGAGCACAGGAGACATTGTAGTGAGATTCCCAACAGAGTTGTCATGTTAGAAAAAAACAGAAGGGATGTTAACGTGACCTAGCTAGATTTTAGCAATACATTTTACCCAGTATCACACAAGGTTAATATTCAGGTTGGCAATCCTTAGGTTGGGTCTGGGGAATGTCTTCTGTTTTAGAACTGGCTAGAAATGTAATGTAAATGACAAGAGCAAGTATAATCTGTGGTGAAGAAAGGGGAGCTGCATATAGCGTACTGCGGAGTTCAACTTGGGTAGCAGCATTCCTTTTCATTGTGTGTGTCATAGACATTGCTAAAGAAGTAGGGAAGGGTCTGTCTGCAACTCACCCAAGGGTCTGCAGCAACGCCAGTAGTAAAGGTAAGGTAGATTGATTGAGAAATAACTTTACCCGTGTTAGAAGAATTAATAAATGTGTAACGGCTTATAGCCACTGCAGAGAAAACTTAAGGGAAAAGTGCATAATGGGGTTGAAATAACCATTAGCAACAAAGACAAAATAGGACCTTAGTTTAGCCATGTGAAATTATATAAAGGTGAACTTAGCTTGTAGAAATGCAGTGAGGAGATGAGGGTTGATTATGGAAGACCTAGGTAGAGGCATCACTAGAAGAAAATGGGAAGTTAATCTTTTCTGCAAATAGTTTGTGAGGCCAAAACCTAGAGCATGATATACATTTATGGAGACACAACCGATAGAAAGGTAGTGACAGAGCATTTGTACAGAAAGGGGCAATGGAAATAGTGCCAGATTTATGAAGATAAACTTAAGAAACTTGGAGGGAGAGGGTATATGACATAGGCTAGGACATTTTATCAGTAAAACAGTTCTTCAGTTCATAGTTCATGGAGGACTTGGAAGCAGTGGCCCTAAGTAGACCTCCAATGTTTCTTGTTTGCAAAAAATAAAAGTGGCCAAATGAATTTATAAGTCAAGCTAATTAACATCTGGAAGGACATAGTGCTGCAGGTGCACTGCTCATGGGCACTATTTACTAATTTTAATTGATTATTAATGATAATGAGCAACAAAGTGTCCCAGTCTTGCGAAGAGATTGTAAAAAGTGTTGTTTTATGGTAAAAAGTATTTTATGTCTAATAGCTCTAACAATTAAGCCTATTGTTTCATGTCAGAATTGATAAAACAGAGTATAAATAGAGGTGAAGTAATCTAATGTGTTCTTACAAGATATTATGTTTACAATTATACTGTGTCTTGTATAACACCATTGTATCTGCTTGATTTTTAGCATACATTTCTCATTTGAGTAATAGCAAGGTATAGTGTATTCCAGTGAGAGCCGCATTAAAGATGCACATAAGGTCATCAGTACCTTGCCTTCTGTTGATCTAATATATTAAAAAAAAACTGGAAATGGTAAAGTAAGTGTTCTTCCATTTCATTTTTGCAGTATTTATTGCATTAGGGATCCCCTGCCAAGGGTGGCCCGATGTCTGGCCAGTATACCAAAGCCTTTAGATTGCTTTAAGGTACGCCATACATCACACGTATGCTCCTTGTGTAACATAGGGCATAAAGATGACATCTGGACATTATGTCCTCAGAACTTTGATGCCAGTCCGAACCCCATCACTTGATTGTCAGTCTGAACACCCGTTACGTTGGTGGCTCACCAAACCATTGCAGATAAGTGCCCCCTTTGGGGTTTTTTTTTACTTCTCTTTCTGTTATTGTTGATTGTGGGCTTTCATGTTATCCAAGAATGGTAAATGCTAGTGTGGGAGACAGATTCCCTGTATAGACCACCACAAACCGTGTCTTTTGTCTTGGCGTCTCACTTGACCGTATGTCCTGTTCCATCTGTCAGGTGTTTGTACCTAAACCCCTTCATAGTACTCTCTTCTTTGGTGCTGTATCTTGAACACCAGCATCTTAAGCTTCTTGCAAAAGACACGATGGAGGGAACTTTGCACTCCAAGGGACAGCCATCAGTGAAGAAGGCCAAGAAGCCTAAGCCAGAATCTTCTGCTGGTCAGCCTCACCTGGACATTTCTCCCGAGGCGAGTTAATGTCTGGAGATTTGCTCAGGTTTATCATTGGTTTCCTCTGCAGCGACTGAGTTGGAGGATGGTGGGGGATCTAGCTTTAAGCATGTCTCAGGAGGTACTGCAGACATCTGTTTTGGACGTTCAGGGTGAACCACGGCTGACTGTCTCCAAGGGACCTAGGGATGTTCTTCAAATAGTAGTCAGAGAAGTCCCTACTACCACTATTTAATTCCATCCTGGGTCAGAGCCTTCCATATTTTATAAGGTGGATGTCCTGTTGAAGAAAAAGCAAAAGACTAGCCATATTATTCCTGCTCCTAGGGATCCACAGCGTGAATGGCAGGCCTTCACTCAGGGTTTGCTTAGTGCATTGATGGCATTGAAACCTCCTTAGGAATTTTCTGTTCCATCCCGTCTTGATTCTGTCCTCCCCTAAAAAGGCCCAGGGAACAGGATTTCTCTGAGGAGGAGCTGGATTTGGATGAGGAATCCCTTGCTTACGGTTCTTAGATTCCTTCTCCTTTGGACTTTGGTTCAGAGGAAGAGGAATCTACCAGTCCTGATACTCCCTTTGAAGAGATTTCTTTTGGGGACATAATATTTGTGCTCAGTCTTCGGATATTATGAGTTGCTGCAGATGGATTCTCCCAAACCTTCTGCTGTTCCTCCTATTTTAGCTACCTTGTTGGATGCAGTTTCCAGTGCTTCTAATGCTTCAGAACCTCAACACCCTGCTCCCAAGAATCCTGATAGATTCTAAAGAGTGCCTAAGGACTGTAAATTTTTGTACAAGTGTCCTACTACTGACCCCTTGGTGGTGTCTGTAGATTCTGAGAAGCCCTCTCAATTGCTTCCTTCTTCAAGTTACTGCAGAACCATAATTATCAGACCCATATGTCCAAGTATTTGTTGGCTCTCCTATCCCAGACCCGTCAGGTTATTTCTGATCTTCCAGACTCTGAGGTTAAATCTTCTGCCCTTTCCCTGTTAGGGACTTCCTCCCAGGTAGCTCATCTTTCCATCAAGTGTAGTTCTGATGCAACAGATGCTTCCTTTAGGCTGATGCTTTGGGTCAATGATGAGTAGGTATTCTTGGCTTTGGCTTCAACCTTTGCCAGGTGATATTAAGGCTGAGTTGATGGATGCTCCTCTTGATATTAAACACTTGTTTGTTGAAGCTGCTGCTGCTGCTGCTGCTCTGTTTAAGTCCCTTCAGGATAAAGGCAAGTCTTTACAAGAACTTAAATGTGTGTTTTTCTCCTGTGCCTAAATTTCAAAGAAACTACCCCAATAAGCCAGCATTTTTTTGCAGGTAATCTTGCTGTCCTCTTAAGAGTAAAAAGGGTGGCAAGTGGGCTCCTCCTGCTAAGGCTACTCAGACTTTGGTGCCTCAGAAGTCTCCTTTTCAAGATAAACCAGGTGCTGTCTGTCTATCCTGTTCTTTCCAGCCACTTTCCTCTTTCTCTTCACCTCTCTCTCTTCCTGTTTGGCTACAGATTACTCAGGATTACTGGGTTCTGTCCATTGTTTGCCAGGGGTATTTCAGGGTTTGTAAATCCCTTCCCCCTTGTTATGGGTATTCCTCAGCCCCCTCAGGAACAGCTTTCCTTTCCAGAGGTGCTTTGAGACCTTTTGACAAGGGGTACTATTCAAGAGATGCCTGTATCCCAAAGGGACTTGGAAACCAGTTCTAGACCTCTCTCATCTAAACAGTTTTCTGAAGGTGCCCTCTTTTTGAATGTTGCCCCTTCAGACTTTATTTCCTCTTTTGCTTCCTCAGGTTTATATGATGTCTAAGAACAAATAAGCCAAAAGTTCAGTGTCCAAGCTTTAATGAAGAAGTAGCAAATTATCAAGCAAACAAAGCTTTCGAGTCTGTGGCTCTTTTTCAATGCATAATAAAAATAAATCAACTTCTCTCCATTTAAATAAACCCCAGCCAATCAAATGCAATTTCAGTCACTTGACTTAATTGAAATTGTATTTGATTGGCTAGGGTTTAATACTTTGCTGCTACTTCATTAAAGTTTGGATGTTGAACCTTTGGCTTATTTGTTCTTGGATTTGTTCTCTGCCTTTTGAAGTTCTTCAGCAACCAGGGAAGTTTTTTCTATTTTGTAGCTTATATGGTGTCTCTGGATCACCGTGATTCTTATCTCCATATCCCTAGCCATCCCCTTTATAGGAATTTTTTACATTACTTTGTTGCCTCATGGCATTTTCAGTTCTCTGCTTTGCCCTTTGGCCTTTTTACTGCTCTAAGGGTATTCACCAAATGCCTCGCTCCTGTGATTGCTTTTTGCACGATTCAGGAGATCCAGGTATTTCCTTACTTAGGCGAACTTCCTCCTAATGCAAAATCTTCACCTTGCCATTTCTCTTCTGCAAAGCCTGGCATGCACAGTAAACTTCAAAAAGTCTTACCTGACTCCTTCTCAAGATCATGTTTTTCTGGGGTGCAGGATACAAACTGTGACTATCTTGGCATGCCTGCCTCCTCCCAAGCCCTTAACACTTATTTTCTTCTTTCAAACTCTTCTTCCTGTGGCCTGTATAACAGCTAGGGAATTTGAGGGCTCTGGGGCTCATGGCTTCAGCCATCCCTATTCTGTCCCAGGCCAAACTTCACAGTGGTTTCTGAAGTCAGTTTGTCTCAAGAAGGAACTTCAGTGGTGGATCCAGCAGTTGTCTCTAAATCCAGGGCTTCCTTTTCATCCCCCTCTTCCCTCTCAGGAGCTGTTCACAGATGCTTTAGATGTGGGCTGGGGAGCAGCTTTTGGCTCCCTAAGTGTGTGGGTGGTGTGGTCTCCTTTTCAACAGAAAGAGCACATCAGTGTCGGAGATGAGACGTCTTCTGCAGATTAGGCTTTTCATCTTCTTTTCTCCCTAGGACCCTCTCAAGGTAGTTAGACAATGCCACAGTGATGTGGTATGTAAACAAACATAGGGGAAGAAGATCTTATCTTCTTTGCTGATTGGCACTCCTAGTGTGGACTATTGCTACCTAGTATCAAGTGACTCTTCAGGCAGTTTACATTCTTTCAAGTCAGAACATTGTGGTAGACACGGAGGAGGTCTTTAACTCAATTCTACGAGTGGCTGCTTCACAGGGATGTGTTTCTGAACATTGCCCATCAGTGGGGTACTCCTCAAATCGTTTTGCCTCCCCTCTGAATAGACCACTTCCTCTGTTTTGTGCCAGAGTCCTAGGTCCTCTGGTTTGGAAGGTAGACGCCCTATCTTTTTCTTGGAAGTGGATGTTTCTTTACACTTTCCCTTCCCCTGATTCCAAAAATCCAGTTCAAAATTCAACAGGATGCTCCAAAAATCTTGTTAGTGACTGCCTTTGTGGTTCCTTCTTCTGTAATTAGCTAAGGGCAATTGCCACAAGTTACCTCATAGGGTGGACCTACTTACACAAGACTAGGGCTCTTTCATCCATCCCCATCCATCTACTCTTCAATTGACACTATGGGTGATAGGATTTTGATTCCAGATAGAAACCTTTTTTCTGAGGACGTGCTTAGGGTTCTGCAGGAGACCGGGAAACCCACTACCAGGAAATCCTACGTATCCAAATGGAAGAGGTTTTCTGTTTGGTGTTTTTCTTGTAACCTGGATCCACTTTTTGTGGATCTTCCTTTGGTTCTCTCTTACCTGTGTGAATTGCTGAATGTTGGGTTGGCGTATTCTTCTGATAAGTCCCATATATCAGCTATCTCTACTTGTCTGCCATTATCTCTTCCTCTAGCTTCTATATTTAAAGCTAAACAATTCCTTAAAAGTGTCCTTCAAACTAGGCTCCCAGGAAGACGGTTCTTCCTCTCTGGGATCTTAATTTTGTTTTGGAAAAATTGACTCGGGCTCCTTTTGAGCCTGCAGTTTCAGCTTCCATGCAACACTGCTCTTGGAACACTGTACTTTTGTTGGCCCTTACTTCTGCCAGATGGGTGTCTGAGCTTCATGCCCTTATGGTTTGTCCTTCTTTTCAGGTTTTTCATAAGGACAGGGTGCCCTTGTGTACTAATCCTCCTTTTATGCCCAAAGTGGTGAATGAGCTGTCAGTCTATTCATTTGCCTACTTTTTTTCTGTTCTTCACAATCTGCCAGTGAGAAGGTGCTGCACACGTTGGATGTGCATAGACAACTCAGATTTTATTTGGATAAGATTAAGACTGTTAGGAAATCTGATCAGCTCTTTGTTTCCTTTCATCCTAGGTCCTTGGGAATAGCTGTAGCTAAACAAACTATTTCTTCTTGGATCTCAAAAGCTTTTGTTTTTGTTTTTCCTTTCATGGTAAGAGCCTTCCTTATTCTGCTAAAGCTCATTCTATAAGGGCTATGGCTTCATCTGGTGCTTTTTTTTAAGGGTTGGATACTAATGTTCTTGTGGCAGTTAACTGGACTTCTCTGCATACATTTACCACACGCTGCAAGTTGGATGGAATCTCCAGAGCTAGAGCTGGTTTTGCTAGGGCTATCCTTCATGGCTTCCTAGAGGGCTCTGCTGGTCCTTTCTCCTCCCAAGTTTCTTCTTGAGTTTTGGCACTCTCCCTAATGTTATGAATACTGCAACAGTGAAATGGAAGGACGTAGTACAGTTGTGTAAAATCTTACCATAATGGTAGATGTCCATCTCTTCACTGTTGCAGTACTACCTCCCTCCCACCCCTGGTCCCTTTCTTTTCTGGATGTGCTGATTACCTTTTCTTTTCTTTGGGCTAGTGTTCCTCCTGTGGCTCTCAGTTTTGAGGATGGCATGTCTGGACATTACCTTTAAGCCCTATGCTATGCAAGGAGCATACGTGTGACATATGGCGCACCTTAAAGTAATCTACTGGCAGAATGTTGAACTGTCCTTGGCAGGGGATGCCCGATGTAATGAAGTCTGCAACAGTGAAGAGGAGGACATCTACCATTATGGTAAGATTTTACAAAGCTGTACTTTTTTGAACTATGATGCCAAAGGATGGTTTAAAAAAAAAAAAGTCTTGGTTGATATTTCCTCAAGTCCTTGATTTCTGGAGCTGGAGGTAACAATTGGTTTTCCACATTACAGTTTAGTATTAGATTTGTATATCAAAAAC